>NW_028141977.1:6648353-6938353 GCF_025532165.1 Camponotus vicinus
TAATTCATGATCCGCGTGTATTTTACATATAGAGCAGTAATAAAGGCCATCTTCCAGAGAGTAATATCCATCGAATTCTTCGTGCACAGTACAGTTCAGGGTGTCGGAAGATGTATCCGATAGCATATTAACTCTTCAATTCTTCAAGGTTGGGAGGTTGGGGGATTCTCTTCATTTATTGAGAGAAAGGTGGGGTGAGTCTCTCGGAATATTTGAGCGATATTCCTAGTACAGGTGGAGCAGGTGTGTAGGGGTCGTATTATGGTGATGGGTCGTTGACAGTACGAACAGATCGTTCTATAAGGGTGTGGAGCGATAGAAATAATATGGGAGTCTATTGGAAAGAAAAACCTTTGGTTACAGGGAGTATGTAGCATACAATAACATGCACAGCAATAATGGTTGTGATTATTTAGATTGAGATAACCATGCAGTTTGATGCATACAGCATTAAGAGAAAGCTGGGACATTATGAAGCATTGTTCAGTGTAAGCAAATAGGATATGGACATAAGTTCAACAATACCTCGAGTGCAGATGAGACACTGATCTAAAGGTCTTTGTGTGACAAGTGTTCGGAAGCAATGTGCACAATGAGGATCGATATGGCGTGGTCCCGGAGAGAGAAAGTGTAGAGATATTAGAGGCAATCGTACTCTAATAGACAACACGTAGTGATAGCAAAGTTCACATAGATAGACGTTCAAGGGATCATACCGATATCCTCTGAATTCTACACAGCAGGCTGTGCCGGTAAATGGCATCCCCTTATAACGTAGGAGTCCTGTCGTATACGTTTAAGACTAAGGGGTAACTATAACTATTGATAGAAGTCGAGGTGTTGTGTAGAAGTTCTAAGAATTCGTGCGCTGTTAGTGTACAGGAGATGCACTTATCAAGAGAATTGGTCTCGATGACCGTTGTGCCACAAGCTGAGCAGTGGTCATTACGCACGATGTGACTATTCACAAAGAAGTGTCTCCGCAAGGGCCGGTATTGTTGCTTAATAATATTGGTACGGAGTCTATCGTAACACTCCTTACACAAGTTCGTTTCGTCTAAGAGACAAAGAGCTCCTGTTATATGGACACAATGGCCGAAGAAGAAGGATTCCTCTATTCGATTTGAAATGGTTGCGTCCAATCTCGGCTGTGTGGGCCTTCTGTGCCAAAGCATCTGTAACAAAAGACTCTGATTATTACCTCATCCCGGCTGGGGATGTGCTAGTTTGATCTTGTTGGTGTGTACTATTCGGGTTTGGTTTCCTGTTCTAATTTTAACATTACTTGGGGGTAAAAGTTCGATTATTTCGTGAGGACCGGTATACTGGTCAGCAAGTTTTCCTTTTCGTGGCTCTTTTAATAAAAAGACATGGTTGCCTTTCTCAAATTGTTGTAAATTCAAATTGCGATCATAGTATCGCTTACTCCGTTCTTTAGCTAGTGTGAGGTTTTGCTTAGCTTGCATTTGTAAATCGTTTATCTTGTTAAAGAGATTAACAATATAGTCACGGTATGTGGGTTCGATATTTTCTTCGATGATGGGGTGTGCAGAGGGTAGTCGTGCTATTCGGCCAAATACTAGCTCATAGGGTGAGTATCTCGTGCCTTCATGTACACTGGTGTTGTACGAGAACATCGCAAGTTTAATGTATTCATCCCAATTTGTCTCCTTATCAACCTGAGTTTTTAGATATTCTGTTAGGACATGATGTGATCGTTCAAGTGATCCATTAGACTGTGGATGATAGGCAGTGGTCCTAAAATGTTGAATGCGAAATTTCCTTGTTAACTGTCGCATTAAGGCGGATAAAAAATTTGTTCCTTGATCGGTTAATATTGCGCGAGGGGTACCGTATATACAGATAAATTCTTTAGTGAAGGCGTCTGCGATTGTTAACGATGTGGCCTCCTTTAATGGCACGGCGGTAGAATATTTTGTTAGTAAATCCTGCATGGTCAGTATGTACTGATTGTTGCTCACTGTTAGGGGAAGAGGTCCCATAATATCCAGGGATACTTTATCGAAAGCAGCGCCGGGGGTATCCGTTATAACCATGGGTTGCTTGGTTTTTACTCTAGTTAGTTTCTTTAATTGACACTCCCGACAGGTTCTAATGAATTCCTGAATATCCTTTTTCATTGTTTTCCAGCAGTAACGAGATCTAAGGCGGTTATAGGTCTTCGTTACACCTTTATGTCCTCCATGAGCTGAGGCATGATTTTCCAAAATTAGAGATTGACGTTTTTCGATTTCAGGCGTTTGAATTAAATTTAAGCATATCGTTATATTAATGGGTAATTCCTGTAGATATCTTTTGAGTTGATTAAGGATGTATGACCATGGAAGATCGTCGAAGCGTTCGGTCTTACTAAGACTCATGGAAAAGAGTCCAAGTTCAGTAATGACATCCACTAAAGAGTGTAGACAGTTTTTAAGATTCTGGGCTTCTATAAGGGTATGATAGTCGTATTTGATGGGGAGGGCAATTAACGTGTTTCCTTTTACAGTACATACCCTGGCCCTTTCGAATGCCAATCCTTCATATTTGGGGAGTAAATTGGCTTCTTGATATGATTTTACGCCATTGTCATAAGCTGTCCCGTTCTGGTAAATAAATATTGTGTGATTATCTTTCTGTTGGAGTAAATCCTCTCTAACTTCTCGCACTAAGGCTCGACTCCATGGTGGAAGAGCTGGTGGATTCAGTTGTTGTGGGTTTGACTGATACGGTACAATGTCGGATTCTATTATTTCAGTATAATCCGTATCGTCGCTTTCGTCAGAGTCAGTAACTTCTTCGATCGTGACTCCATAATTGTTATTTTCATGTTCGACAGAATAATTTTGATAATCTTCTGCTGGTTGACGCTCTACGGGGGCCGAAGTCTCGGCGGTTTTTTGATAGTTTCCCATGTCTTCCTGATTAGGTCTTGCATTTTGACCTTCAGGTGTACTAGATTTTCCCTTTGGCCTTTGAGGTCTATACGAAAATATGGATTCGTCGGATGAATATTCTCCTTCATCAATGAGGAATAACGGAATAGCCACGTCGACGGGTGGATTTCTGGATAAGGCATCAGCGTTATAATTTAGAGTTCCCTTTTTATATTGTATTTCATACTGATATTCAGAGAGTTTCATTCTCCACTTCCATAATCTTGAGGAAGGATCCTTGATGGAGTGTAGCCACACTAATGGTTTATGGTCAGTTACTATAGTGAATATTCTTCCGTATAAATAAGGTCTAAAATGATTTACACAATAAATGATAGCTAAACATTCTTTCTCTATTGTAGAATAATTTTGTTCGGCGGAATTTAGAATTCGAGACGTGTAGGCAACGGGTAGATCTTTCCCTATTATTCCTTGACTGAGCACTCCTCCGACCGCATATCCAGATGCATCGGTGGTTAGAATGAATGGATTAGTAAAGTCGGGATATTGTAAAATAGGCTCAGAGCATAGTGAATTCCTTAGAATATCGAATGCTTCTGCTTGTTTGTCCTGCCAATCGAATTTCTTATCCTTTTTTAAGAGATCAGTTAATGGTTTTGCGACTTTGGAAAAATTTGGAATAAATCTTCTATAATATCCGGCTAGTCCTAGGAATTGTTTGATGTTTTTCGGATTCTTCGGAGTAGGAAAATTCATTATTGCCTTTATCTTAGCGGGGTCAGGCTTGACTCCGTCAGATCCAATTATATGTCCTAGATACATAACTTCACGTCGTAAGAATTCGCATTTATCTGGTTGTAATTTTAAATTTGCAGCTCTCAATCTCTGCATTAATTTTTCGAACTTGCTTTCGTGTTCTTGCAATGATCGTGCATATACGACAATATCATCCATGTAGACAAATAATTCATTTCCCTGAAGTCCGGATAGAACGTTATCCATCAATCTTTGAAACGTTGCAGGAGCATTTTTTAATCCAAATGGCATTCGTTTGAATTGGTAATGTCCGTAAGGTGTAGAGAAAGCAGTTTTATGAGCATCTTTTGATGCCATGGGTATTTGGTGGAAACCGGAGGCTAAGTCCAGTACTGAAAAATATTTTGCAGATCCAAGTTGATCTAATATATCCGTTATATTTGGAAGAGGATAGGCATCGCCTATTTTTTTTTCATTGAGGTTTCGATAATCGATAACCATTCGCCACCTTTTATTCCCTAGGGAATCTGGCTTTTACGGAACTATCCATAAAGGAGAGTTGTAAGGGGAAGTAGAAGGTCTTATTAAATCAGAAGATAATAATTCATTTACTTGTTTATTAATTTCTTCCTTATGTACAGGAGGAAATCTATATTGTTTCGTGTGGACAGGCATTTCATTAATAGTAGGAATAGAATGCTGAGCGGCGTTTGTCGCTTGGAGATGTTCACCGGGAAGGTGAAATCTGTCGGAGTGTTTGAAAACTAGTAGTCGAACATTTTCTGATTCCTCGGAATTCAGATGTTCGAGGCGTAGAAGGTTTATGACATCAACAGTTCTATCTGTTGGTGTTGATAATGCCTGGTTAAAGTAAATGGGATTATCTATGGCTTTGACGAATTCCACTCGGGGTTCGTCTAGTCCAGCGAGATTGTTGGAGTTAGAAGTTCTGATTAATCCTCTGGGAAGCCCTTGGGTTCCCGTGGGATTCTCTGTTATTTCATGAGTATCATAATCTTGCAATTCTATGAATGGAATATTAAGGGTCAATTCTTCCTCGGAAGTATTGAATATAGGCATATGGACTTTTCCATTATTATTGGTGACGATAGCTTCCCCGAAATATATGCCCTCGGCAAGGGTATGACGAGGTACATATCCGATTTGTTTTTCTGGATTGGTAATATGAAAAGAACAGGGAGTGACAGTTCTTTCTTTAAGACATATTGTACTTGAGTTTGAGAATGGAATTCTCATATCTTCATACTGTATAAAGTTGTCTCTATAGTTGACTATAACAGCTCGTTCCTTCAGGAACTTGTTGCCTAATATTCCATCTTGTAAGAATCCTATCGAATCAGATATGACATAAAATTCATATAGTTTTCCAAGTACAGATAGGGAAACGGCTCCTAGTGTAACGATAGTTTCAGAAGCTATTCCTTGCAGACATAAAGGATTAGTTTTGTCGAGAGTAACGTTTGGATTTAAACATTTTTGTTTAATAAGGTTTAGTCCAGATCCAGAATCAATCATAAATTTGCAATCTGCTATTAGATCTGGAGAGGATAACGTTACTGTGGGCAATTCTGTAGATTGTTGTCTGTCGTTTATTTGGCAGATTCGGAAATTTGTGCGGGAGTTTCCTGTGGTGTTATTATGTTGACTTTCTTTTGAATGTGGTAAGTCGGACGTCCTGGTTGCGGGTCGTTCCGGCGGACGTCGGTTCTCATCGGAACGCCTTGCGCGTTTCCCGAAGTACCGGGTTGTTGGTTCCCTTCTTGAGCTCTTCTGTAAGCTAACTTCCGACATTCTTCTATAAGATGTCCAGGAGTTTTACAATAGCGACAGATTTTGGTCTGATAACTTTGTTGAGGCTGTCCAGCAATTAATTTAACTGGTGATGCGGGGAAAAATGGTTGCGAGGTTGTATGTCCATTGTTGGGATGGTAACGGTTGTTAGTGTTGTTGCTCATAGGATTTTGGCGAGCTGCATTGCTGACGTTATTGGGGAGGTCAGCAGGGGGTTGAAAATTTGGGCGGAAGAGAGTGCGCTTCCGAATGTTTTCAGCTTCAATAGTTTTGGATAATTGTATGGCTGTGCTAATGCTTTCCTCGAAGGTCCTCGGATGTTCGAGTTTTACGCGTACTAATAGGTCAGATGGAAGTCCGTTGATAAAGCTGTTCATAGTGGTTGCTTCGATGGCGTCCTTTCTTCGTTCTCCTATGTTTCCGGATAAATCAGATTCTCCATCTATTATTGCGGTACGTAGTTCTTGCACTCTGCTTATATAATCAAAAATATTTTCATTTTGTTTCATGTATATGTTAGCTAGTTCTCCTCGGTATTGGTCGACGGATTTATTTGGTCCAAAAATTAATTTTAATCGTTTCGTTAGCTCGAAAACGGTGCGACATTCTACCCCTTCTATGGCAGAATATGCATGTCCCTGCAGTTTATTAATAATAAGCTGCACTAAATGATATTCATGATATGCGGGTATTAAATCGAGAGCACGTTCGCAAATTTTACTGAAGTGGAAAACGGACATTTTATGGCCATCAAATTTAGGTATTGTGTCGATAGCATCCTTAAGGCGTATCGGAGATGGTTGGTCCGCGATATCAAAATGTTGGGATGTCGGTTGAGAAAATGTTCGTTCTTCATGTGGAACATATCTTTCTTCTCTTTGCGAGGTCTCTAGATTCATGAGCCTTGAATTAATCCTCTCAATATAATTGGTAATCGTTTGCATAGAAGCCATTAATTGCTCTACAGCTGGTTGTTCTTGGCTTGCGGCCATTTCCTTTCGATTCATTTCTTCTTGCATTTTTATCAGATGTTCGTTTTTGACTTGCAAGGCCTCAGCCTGTTCTTTTAGCTGTTTCTCCTTTTCGTTTACCTTTTGCATGAGGATTTCGGTTTCCTCTGCTGTATATTGTTTCCTTGTAGCCCCTGTGGCTACAGAGCTCGTCGAGCTTGATCGAGTCTGCATAATGGATTTAGATACTTTATAAAAATTTATTCGTCAAACACTTAATTTCCTCTCAGAAGCTTAGATCCTTTTTGGCAAAATCCCACCGCTGCCACCAAAATTTTAATGTTTGTTACGTCCTATTCGATCGTTTATTCAACGATTCTGCAGGGCGCACCGTGCAGGGACGAACAATATTATATCTCTCTATTTTGTTTTTCAGGGCAACCTGCCACGCCGGCTATACCCTGGGACGCCGAGAGATTAGGATCTATAGGACGCTTCTTTTCGGAGGTATTTTAGGATTGACAAATAAATATGCAGATTTATTATATTATAAATTTCTATTTTTTTCCTTTTCTTTATTTTATCCTTCCTCGTTCTTTTACATTAGTTTATAAGGTAATTTTGGCGGAATTAAACTATGAATGATATATGTCGTCTACCGTTCCCAAGAACTCCTCACTATCTAAGTAATCTAAAATTTGGTTAGTTTCAAAATCCGCGAAGCTCTCTTCGGCTGGAGAGATGTCTATCGGTTCTGGGTCTATCTCCCCAAGAGCGACCGGAGAGTAATTCGGGGTAGAATAACCTGAAAATGAATCAGGGGTTTGTGGAGGGCTTGGCGATGGCACAGTCTGGACTTGTTGGTCTCGAGTTCTTCTTATTTCTCCGTTTCTCTCGAAAGCTAGGAGAAGTGCTGGGGGAATTCTGACCGTTGGGTTATCCAAATCGTACACGACTGTTGGGCAATCGCTAAGGTGATCAGAGTCCTCGTCTGTCAGCGGAAGGTCCTCTTCTTCACTCGATTCTTCGCCTGCTGGTATCGCTGAGGGGTTACCGTTGTTGGTTTCGGGGTTTAATTCAGGAGGCAAAGGAGCGAAGGACAAATCAAAGAAAGTATCTTCGCGATCGTTGGCGGCGCGTAAAATACTAGAAGGGATATTATCCCTATCTACAAATAATTGCCGTGCGATAGAGGGGCGATCTCGTAATAACCGCTGTCTGAATAGTTCTCTGCGAGTTACGCCTGCGTTTTGCAGAGGGAATTCGCGGCGGGTTATTGGGTCTGGTCGTCGGGCGCTAACCATCTATTATTGAAATAATTTAAGTTTTAAAATTTGTTTGATTGAAAGGATAATTTGAAATTATTTCGCGGCATCTAATACTTACGATGGAAATTTCGAGGGGTCACCTGTCAAAAAGAATATACCGCGTAAATCTAAAGTTTCGTAACCGGTTTAGAGAAAGAGACAGGACAGATTCTGAAATCGCGACTCCTCATTTATTATAAGAGAAAATTATTAGTTAGTTACCTCACATGCAGTGACGTGGTAAAGAAGGGGGTGTAGGAATGTTTGAATATAAGATGGATACCGTACCTACTGGTTTAGTTTTATTATTATTAAATAATTCTTCTAATATATGATACTAAACCAGAGTTATCATACTATGTGTCAGTCGGTCCTTAAAGAGTGCGTCCCATGCTCTACGACGAGTTTCGATGTGCAAGACGTCACGTCACAGCGGCACAGAGTCCGTAAAGAAATTTCCTCTAAAGAAAATTCTTCGCGGAAACGGCAGAGGGGTAGAGTAGACTACCCAATGCACATCGATTGACAAGTCGAAAGCGACGATTCACTCTTGTGGATAAAACCAGACAGACTGAGCGTTTAACGTTCAAAGGCAATCAACGTACTCGTGTTATCGGAAGGAGAAGACGTTGGAATTGTATGAAGGTAAGTTGTTGACTAATATGTGTAATAAAATTCTTCAATATGTCATGCAAAAATAATAATAATATTCGGGTGATGGTTGCAGATCACGAGAGATGAAAAAGGAAAATATTGAATAATTAAAACGAGTACTTACCCAAAAGTACTGCGGTTGGAAGTGCTCGTCGAACCTCCGCTGTGGACTGTCGACCTCAGTGATGCCTTGGCAGGAGAGTCGAAGGAGCCGGTAGTAAATAAATGGCAGAAGACCTCGATGATGTTCAAATAAAACACTTTTATTGTCCAAGTATACTACTATCTTACAGCTCTCGCGACTAAGTTTTAACTCAAATAATGTTTCGAGACTAAGTCTTTATTTCGATTTTAAATGGTTCGTGACTGCTACTGTTCTTGTTCTTCAGAGAGCTCCTGGTCAAATGCGCGGAAGACTGAGCTGCGCTCCCTGAGGTACCCTCTGGTCCCTACTCCGTGCCGGCTATACGCAGTGGTAGGAGAATGTGGCGCTCCCGGGCGTAGGCGGCTCGACCGCCGCTTGCCGCTATAGCTGTCCTTCTTCTTCGAGCGCGCTATGACGTGGTGGCCGCGCTCTTGCGTGGGGATAGTGGGGACGACGGAGCAGTCAGTATTGTCCATGCATCGAGCTCGTTAATTCATTTTACAAAGGTAAGGCTTTTACAATAGGTTTTTAGTCACCAGAATTTTAATAATTTGCATGCATATATTTTTTAATATAGAATCTCAACCTCTTTCAATAGAAGTGTGAATGATCGTTCTAGCATGTTCCGTTTAGAATTGATTTTTAACTTTCTTTATATTAATTATATAGTTTTAGTTAACAATGTTATAAACAAATTCTGGTGTTATAAACCATTATAATTACAATTTGCTATATAATAATTATACGATATATATATATATATGTATGTGCATATAGGTGCATGGTCTAGATAGTTGTTAATAATAATTGTGTTACATTATAATATAAAAGTGTATTAATTATTCTTTCATTATTCAGCTCTTGGAACAAAGGATGTGGCGAGCTGTTTTATCACCGGATGCAGGTGTTCGCCGTGCCAGGCAGTCGCGCCAGGCAGTCGCGCCAGGCCTTATCTTATCGCTGAGTGAGCTCATGTGCAGCTGCACCGGATGAAGCTCGGAGGGTCGCTTATCTTTTGGTGAGTGAATTTATAACGCTTTATTGGTGAGTGAATTTATAACGCTTTATAAATCGATTTAATAATTTCATTCGTTATAATTTATTCATATATTCCTTACTTGTTAATTGTATAGAATATATATATATATATACTTATATATATTGTTTGTAAAAGTTAATAAATGTAATTGTTAAAAATTTTATCTTCATTATTTTATTAATTAAATATGTATTATACATATTGTTATTTCCCTTTTGAAGGCTTGAAAGTTTGCTAAAAAATTGCATTACTGTTGGATCTTTGTTAGTTAATGATATGGATTAATTTAACATATAATATATATATATATTCTTTTATAATTTATAATTTCGTAATAACTTATTACTCTTGCAATAAGAAAGCGCTCCTTATAATATTCATACATTATATATTCGCGAGTCCCTTTCGCATTAAGACTCGGCACGGACGTCGAAAACATTAGGGGAGATAACAAAGTAATAGGGGAGATAACGCGGTACGCTGGACTTAGCCTTGTGCTCTTATAAGGAGACTTATTATTCGTCTCAATAATAAAATCATGCATAATGAATTTTATAAGACCATACATTCATTATTATTATTAATATGTATATTTATTACCTTGTATTATTATTATTTAAACTTTATATTTCATGTGTGTTATATATGTGTAAAGTTTTGTTATAACAAAATTTATTTAGTAGTTATATAGATTTATAATTCTGCACACAGTAAAGAGTTATGAGCTTTATTTTGCATTATTGGTTTTATTAAATCAGAATCTTTATTATTTGTAATTATTAATAATTTAAATAATTTAATATATTTGTCTTATATAGTTATTATACTTTTCAGATATTTTGTAAAACGACATTCTATATAGAAGATATTCGAGGGTGCATATCATTTATGGCTTGGCTGTATTTTGATCGACAATATAGAACGTTTATTAAACTATTGTCGGAGCGGATCAAAATACTCACATATGATCATCTGGCCATGACTTATTAACTCTATGCACCTCTAATTGCGGATAAGTTTTGGATATTTTGAAATATTTTAATATTATTTTGAATGTGCTTGACTTGACAACTTTCGGTCATTTATTAAATATATTTATATTAAATAATGTTGAGCTTTCACATAATGAAAATGGTTTATTATTTGGTTATCATTGCTTACTTATTATATTTTAATTGTATATAAAATTTTGCAATCAAAATGAAAAATATATGTATTATTTGGTAATAATGGGTGGATAAGAAATTAGATTTTATATAATTTATTATTATGTAGTGAAGTTTTATTTGAATAACTATATAGAATATACGTATATGAAAAGAGATTTTTATAATGTATTAATTATTATGTTCTTATGCTTAGAGTTTAAACGTGTTATTATTTGAATTTTTCTTATTTGTCTAGGTTGCATATATAATATATATATATTGGAAGGGATATGGACCAATGGATTATTCACGGACAACAGACAGGCTTAAACCATATAAGAATATGCAGCATTGAAAGGATTTTGAGGAATCTGTGCGAATTATTTCGGAAGTTTATTTGGTAAGTTTATTATTTTGATAAGTTAATTAATGAATTAAAGGTTTTATTTAATTATATCATATATTTATAAAATATATATTATATATATATATATATATATATATATATATATAATATATGTATTCATGTATAATATTATGTACCGTTAGTATTTTAATGCATTATCTTTTAAATTTTATTAATAACTACATATGTATTTATACTAATAATGAGGATGACAAGTCTGTCCGAGCTTGTTTCGCGGTTTAATTCTTATTAATTTTTACATATGGTATTACGTATAGCGCTGTCTCTCTCACTCGCGCGAGTCACCCGATAGTGCGGTCTCTCTCACTTTCACGTACTACTACCTATTGAGGTCTCGTGTATAAATTTCGATAGATGTAGTCTGTTGATTATATATTTGAGGAGGCATATTTGTAGTTTGTTATTGAAATATATTTCTAAGGAATTTTATTAATAAATATATTTTTATTTTTCCGTATAGCGTTTTCGTTAGGTGATGAAAATATTGGGACACCCGGTGGACAACCAAGTGGAGGCTATGTTTATAGGGTGACTTATTATTCTGCATGCAGCAAAGAGTTACGTATAAAATTTTATTCATAATAATTTCTTGACATTTCTTTATTATTTAGTTATTGTTTAGTAATTATTATTTAATTTAATATATTTATTGTTGAAATTTAATATATTAATATTTGATTTATTATACTTCTTTTACTATTTGATTTCTTTTACTCCTATATAATTATATACATTTATAAAATATTAAACCTTTTTAATATAGTAATTTTGATCAATCAAACTTTTATAATGATAATAGATTTTTGTATAGATTGATTTTTTAGTACATTTTTGTTAAGTTAATTTTTTCATACGGCCAAATATTATTTGATTATTATTTTCAGTTGCTGGGTCTTGGAATTCTTGCTACTTATTTATAACAAGCTGTCTTACGTTATTAGGAAGAGGATAAATATTATATATATAGGATCATAAAAGGTGTGCAAGTATGTATTATATTTTAAATGGTTTATTTAATAATTTCTATAGTAGATTTTCTTATACATTTATTATATTTTTCAGGTATCAAGACTCTGAGGAAAATCACTTCCTGATAGTGAACATATACATATATTTACGGGAACTCAATGAGGACCAAAAATTAAAATAATCTAGGATTTTTAAAGGAAATTCTTGCTTGATTAATTATATTTTATTCATTAATTATATTTTATATATATATTTTATTAATTATATTTTATTAAGAAATGTTTAGATCATTAATTTCTAAAAGAAGCTCGTTACTTTATAAAAGATTATTATTTAGTTATTGGCCATTTACATTTTGTAATTAAATAGTCAAAGTTAAATGTTATTCAGTAATAATTAGAATTTTATACAGACATATTTGGCCAATGGTATTAATGTACAGTAAAGATTTATTATAACATTTAGAAAAATATTTATTCAAGGAAAATTTATTAATTTTGTTTCTCATGAATATAAAAAATATATATATATTGTTAATTATTATATTACTAATTATTATTACTGATTTTTAGAGCGTATTGTTTTAGTAACAATTATTATTCATGGGCATTAATTTTTTGTTTGACTTGGTACATTTATTTATTGTTTCATATTCTTATATGTACGTAGAATGTTAACTTTATAACTTTCCTTTTGTTATTGATGATTCTTTATAAATTTTCGTATTAATATTTTATGTGGCTCACTTTCGGAGCATTTTTACTGTAGGTTATTTATCCCAAAATATTAATTAATTATATGATTTTCAGGTTTCAAAATTGGTAATCGCTGCATTTCTTTTATGACAATTGACCATACTATTTATCGAAAAGATACGCATGGGCCCACGAAATCATTTATTAATAGAATTTAGGTGAGTATCGTTTGATAAAATATTTTGATTTATGCCTTTTCTTTTGTAATAAGCGCGTATACACGCATAGGGATATCTTTTTTTGGTTATATGTGATAACTGAATAATATGAATATTGAGTGAATATCTATATATATTGGTTACATATAATATAAAGTGGATTTATAGTGATTATATATAATTACAAGTAAAGATTATATGAGATACGAAATTCTTTATACTATTCTTCGAAACAAATTATATTTTATTCGTTAAGAATTATTTAAATCATTTTCTTTTTAAAAGAAGCTTGTTATTTTACAAAGGATTATTATTTAGTCGTTACTGGTCATCGGTTTTTACATTTTAATTTTATAATTAAATAATCAAAGTAAATATATTTATTATTTGATAATAATTAAACTTTTATATATATATGTGTTTTTCATTGTTTATTGATTTATGTCTTTATTTATCTAAATACTAATTAGTTATATTATTTTCAGGTTTCGGGATTTATGGCTATAGAAATTTTCCCATGCCAATTTTACCAGAAGAATGTAAAGGAACGCACAAGAGGCTATAAGACCAGTTACCGACGGATTTGTTCGTATACCAATTTATACGAAGTCTTGTTGCAAATGATTTGCTAAGAGTTTTTCTTGATAATAAAATTTCGAATAAATTTCTTTTCTTAGTAAGGTTAGTTATTAAGATTAATATCATTATATACGACCAGTACCAGTACTGCTAATTCATTGTAATATCTTTCTGGCTATATACCACATCAATCAATGTATTGTATTAATATGAGATTATGGCGAATATATATACAAATATATATATATATATATATATAGTATTTTGCTATTGATTTATGAAATTTCATAAGCGATTTTAAGGTGATTGTGTGGGGCTTTTGCAGCTTTATTAAAATTGCATAAATAATAATTATATTTATATCGAAATTCTTTTACGATTATTATAAATGACTGTTTCAAAGAGCCTATTACTTTTTCTTGATTGATAGATGTGTATAAGTCCAGCTTTCGGTTAGTACTGGTGGTTACTAGTATTTTGACTACATGAGAACTGATTATTATTAAATTGATGTATATATATATTGATTATATATAATATTATGACGCAAATATATAGTGATTATATATAGTATCGCGCAAAGATTATATAGGATGAGAGAATAAGTAGGGATTATACTTTTATAAATAAGATTTTAAATTTTTTCGTTGCGGGACGTAACATGAGCGATCAAGTCGTGGTTGTCCGTACGGTGGGCGATCCATGTGGGTGGTTACTGCTGGGTTCTCGCGATTTGATCTGGGGTCGTTGTAGCGTTCCCGTGGAGGTATGAGGGGTGGGAGTTGTCGTCTGGTATAGTTTCTACCCTCATAGTCTCTGTCTTGTCGCTCGCGCGTGCCGAATCGAGTCTTATCTAATTCTTGTTCTTTCGCGATTGTTTTGGCGACGGAGAATGCTTCGAATGGCTTCTGATAAAGTCTTTCTTTCATTTGTAAACGATATTCTAGCGGTAATCCTTTGCAGAAGGACCGTCCTGTTAATAGATCGATTTCGGCTTCGGTCGCGGGTGCGATGATTCCAGTTTCGCGACGTTCGGCGTCTAGGATCGCGGCGCGGAGTTCTTTTACTCGACTGATGTAATCTAGTATATGTTCTTGCGGTCTTAGGAAGATCATGCTTAGCTCACCGCGATGTTGGTCTATAGTTTTCTTAGATCCGAAGGCTGCGGTCAGGAGGTCTATCAATTGAGTAATATTGTCGCAGGGTTCGTCTTCCACGGCGCTATAGGCTCGCCCGCGTAATTTATTAATCAATAGCTTTGTAAGGTTCCGTTCCGCTGAGGGGGGAATGATTTCTCTGGCTCGTCGGCAAGCCTTGTTGAACTGGGATAGAGGGATATTGTAGCCATCGAAGCTGGGGACTGAATCGGTGGCTTCGCGGAAGGAGACCTTGGGGAGTTGAGTCGGGCTGGGGGAAAGGTCGTATTGATAGTCTTGGGAATCGCGTGCGTAAGTTCCTTGTCCGGAATGTCGTGGGGTTGAGTAATTTTCTCTACGGAGGAGCTCGACTTCTCGACGCAGTCGTTCGATCTCGAGGCGTACGTCGTCGCCCGCGCTTCGTGACGCATCATTGCCAGAGGCGTCTAGTTTACGCGTTTCCATTTCTTTTTCCATTTGTTCGCGGTGTCGAATAAGGTCTTGTATGTTCCTCTCGTATTCCTCGCGTTGTTCCTTTAATAGCGCCGCCTCTTCTTTTAATCTCTCGGCCTTGGTATCTAATTTAGTTTGGATTGCTTCGATTTCCGCCTCTGTCAGCGGTTTACTCGTGGATTTCCCGCTACGGGTGTCCGGCATATCAGAAAAAGGGTTTTATTCCGAGTTCTTCTCGTATCCCACCGCTGTCACCAAATTTGTTACGTCCCGGGATGTCGCGGCTCTAAAAGAGAATTCGGACGTCGCGGGGCTCGATCGCTTTTTCGGGTCAAGCGAACCTATGCGGCTCTTCCCGGGGATACGTGCGATCTGAAGCGCTCGGAATTATTGTTCGGGCTCGGAGTCAGTGGACTCTTCGTCGGGGTACACGATAGGGATGACTATATTACCGTCTTGAGTTACTGGATGATTGGCAGGGTGTAGCCAATAGTCTAGAAGTCGCTCAGGGCACTCGGGGCATTCGTCGCTAATCCTGATGCTGCTTAATCTACTTCCACAGGAGTAACACCCGAATCCGATGGGTTCGACAATTATAAGTCTATGTTTCGTCACGTAATTATACCGTAGACGCTCTTCAGCGGGCAGGGAATAATAACAGAATGCGCACAGAGCGGCTCTAGTTTGATTATTCGCGAAACCGCAAGCTTTCTGGCAAAAGCTCAGGGAGAGATCGGGGGTATTAAGGGGGGTCTGAGTGATCCGATCACGAAACACGCGGGATCGCATCGGGGAGGAGCGATTTTATCGGGTGAAATCCGATTTTCCAGGGATTTTCTTGAAAGTAGGTCTCGGTTGGGACTAAGTCCCTTTAACGCAGCGTCGGTTTAAAGGGATTCGGGAAAGTAGGTCACGGGGTAATTGGGTCAATTTATGTAGGTCACTGGGTCATCGCATTAAATCCCAAAATAAAATTAGGTCACTGGGTCAGTGGGTCATCGCGTTAAATCCCAAAATAAAAATTAGGTCACTGGGTCAGTGGGTCATCGCGTTAAATCCCGAAGTTGAAAATAGGTTAGTAGGTCGTTGCGTTAAATCCCAAAGTTGAAAATAGGTTAGTAGGTCGTTGCGTTAAATCCCAAAGTTGAAAATAGGTTAGTAGGTCGTTGCGTTAAATCCCAAAGTTGAAAATAGGTTAGTAGGTCGTTGCGTTAAATCCCAAAGTTGAAAATAGGTTAGTAGGTCGTTGCGTTAAATCCCAAAGTTGAAAATAGGTTAGTAGGTCGTTGCGTTAAATCCCAAGCGTCGGATTAAATCCCAGTTCATAATTTCGTTAATTACAGCTTAAGGAGAGGACCGCGGTCATTTATCACTATGAATTCGAATTGTTGTTATTATTATTATTAATATTTGGCTATTATTCGCGGAATAGAGCCGGTATTCGCGGTAATTCGCGGAGATAAGGCCGGGGATTTAATACAGAGAGACTCGATTGACCACTGGAATGTACCGCGGCGCCGAAGGGTCGGGCTAAGATCGTAAAAGTGAAACCTTATACAAAAACACGATGGGCCTGGCAAAAAGTCGTGACTTGCACAAACAGGAATTTTCAACCGTCACTTACCTCCAAGATGGCTTCGCTTCATTTCCTTTCAAAGATTAATTTCCACGTGGCCTGGCCGCGTTGATTAATCAGGCTGCACTGGTAGGCGGGGATCGCGGCGCTCCACGCGGGTCTCCGGGATGAACGGAAGCGGGTTGATGCGGCAGGTTATCAACGTCGATGGGGATGAGTCGTTCTGGCCACTTTATTAAGCACGTGGTTTTATTTGCACTCGCGAATAATTGTTCGTATTCTTTATCGTAGTGGTTTGTTTCTACGATATCGATATAATTGGTGGACGCGGCGTAGTAATGTCTCGCTATCATCCGACGGAGTTGATTTTTCCTACCGGCACGGCGTGTTTTAGGCATTGTAGAAAATTAAAGTCATATTCGGATTTTCTGTAGGCGTCGAGCGGCTTGTCCTCTCTGAGCCGTCACTTCAAATCAGAAATGATTGATTATGCTTCGGATTTTCTGTAGACGTCGAGCGGCTTGTCCTCTCTGAGTCGTCACTTTGAATCAGAAGTAATCAATTATGCTTCGTATTTTCTGTAGGCGACGAGCGGTTTGTCCTCTCTGTCGTCACTTCAAATACGAAAACTCGATTTAATTGTTATAATTTAGTAGCACGTGCCTGGTTAAGAATATCTGTATATTAACGTCGCGTCGCGTGGGATGTGGATTTATTGAATTAGGATTCTTTGAATGATCACGAAGTTTAGCACACACTAATATATATTTCTAAAATAATACACAAAATGTAATATATTTAAACTAGCACTTAGATTCGAGAATGAATTTATAATGAATTTGGAATTTGAGTTAAGATTATGATATGGAATTAGAGTTAGAGTCCAGCTTAGGACTTGTCGGTTCGGTGTCGCGAGTTAGACTGCTTGAGTCTGGGCCCGCTCCGAGGTCCCTCGATTTCGGCGGCTCGACTGCTGCGGCGGTCGAAAGTGGGGAGCTTGGAGAGAGAGGGGCCCTAGCTGAGCGCCATCTCTGGGCGCTTGGCGGAGGCTTAAATCTAACGCAGTGCCGCGCTTGGCCGCTAGTCGGAGTTCGGTGTCATAGCGCGCCTTGGCGCGCTTTTCAAATGCGCTGAAAGAAACTTAGAAGATTTACATGAAAGTTCGTGGAAAAATCAGGCGCGGGATGTAACACTAGTTTAAATATATTACATTTTGTGTATTATTTTAGAAATATATATTAGTGTGTGCTAAACTTCGTGATCATTCAAAGAATCCTAATTCAATAAATCCACATCCCACGCGACGCGACGTTAATATACAGATATTCTTAACCAGGCACGTGCTACTAAATTATAACAATTAAATCGAGTTTTCGTATTTGAAGTGACGACAGAGAGGACAAACCGCTCGTC
Source organism: Camponotus vicinus (assembly GCF_025532165.1). Classification (NCBI taxonomy): domain Eukaryota; kingdom Metazoa; phylum Arthropoda; class Insecta; order Hymenoptera; family Formicidae; genus Camponotus; species Camponotus vicinus. Next base: position 6,666,528 of record NW_028141977.1, read on the forward strand.
GCCTACAGAAAATACGAAGCATAATTGATTACTTCTGATTCAAAGTGACGACTCAGAGAGGACAAGCCGCTCGACGTCTACAGAAAATCCGAAGCATAATCAATCATTTCTGATTTGAAGTGACGGCTCAGAGAGGACAAGCCGCTCGACGCCTACAGAAAATCCGAATATGACTTTAATTTTCTACAATGCCTAAAACACGCCGTGCCGGTAGGAAAAATCAACTCCGTCGGATGATAGCGAGACATTACTACGCCGCGTCCACCAATTATATCGATATCGTAGAAACAAACCACTACGATAAAGAATACGAACAATTATTCGCGAGTGCAAATAAAACCACGTGCTTAATAAAGTGGCCAGAACGACTCATCCCCATCGACGTTGATAACCTGCCGCATCAACCCGCTTCCGTTCATCCCGGAGACCCGCGTGGAGCGCCGCGATCCCCGCCTACCAGTGCAGCCTGATTAATCAACGCGGCCAGGCCACGTGGAAATTAATCTTCGAAAGGAAATGAAGCGAAGCCATCTTGGAGGTAAGTGACGGTTGAAAATTCCTGTTTGTGCAAGTCACGACTTTTTGCCAGGCCCATCGTGTTTTTGTATAAGGTTTCACTTTTACGATCTTAGCCCGACCCTTCGGCGCCGCGGTACATTCCAGTGGTCAATCGAGTCTCTCTGTATTAAATCCCCGGCCTTATCTCCGCGAATTACCGCGAATACCGGCTCTATTCCGCGAATAATAGCCAAATATTAATAATAATAATAACAACAATTCGAATTCATAGTGATAAATGACCGCGGTCCTCTCCTTAAGCTGTAATTAACGAAATTATGAATTGGGATTTAATCCGACGCTTGGGATTTAACGCGATGACCCACTGACCCAGTGACCTAATTTTTATTTTGGGATTTAACGCGATGACCCACTGACCCAGTGACCTAATTTTTATTTTGGTATTTAACGCGATGACCCACTGACCCAGTGACCTAATTTTTATTTTGTGATTTAACGCGATGACCCACTGACCCAGTGACCTAATTTTATTTTGGGATTTAATGCGATGACCCTGTGACCTACATAAATTGACCCAATTACCCCGTGACCTACTTTCCCGAATCCCTTTAAACCGACGCTGCGTTAAAGGGACTTAGTCCCAACCGAGACCTACTTTCAAGAAAATCCCTGGAAAATCGGATTTCACCCGATAAAATCGCTCCTCCCCGATGCGATCCCGCGTGTTTCGTGATCGGATCACTCAGACCCCCCTTAATACCCCCGATCTCTCCCTGAGCTTTTGCCAGAAAGCTTGCGGTTTCGCGAATAATCAAACTAGAGCCGCTCTGTGCGCATTCTGTTATTATTCCCTGCCCGCTGAAGAGCGTCTACGGTATAATTACGTGACGAAACATAGACTTATAATTGTCGAACCCATCGGATTCGGGTGTTACTCCTGTGGAAGTAGATTAAGCAGCATCAGGATTAGCGACGAATGCCCCGAGTGCCCTGAGCGACTTCTAGACTATTGGCTACACCCTGCCAATCATCCAGTAACTCAAGACGGTAATATAGTCATCCCTATCGTGTACCCCGACGAAGAGTCCACTGACTCCGAGCCCGAACAATAATTCCGATCGCTTCAGATCGCACGTATCCCCGGGAAGAGCCGCATAGGTTCGCTTGACCCGAAAAAGCGATCGAGCCCCGCGACGTCCGAATTCTCTTTTAGAGCCGCGACATCCCGGGACGTAACAATACACGCATAGGGATATCCTTTTTTGGTTATATGTGATAACTGAATAATATGAATATTGAGTGAATATCTATATATATTGGTTACATATAGTATAAAGTGGATTTATAGTGATTATATATAATTACAAGTAAAGATTATATAAGATACGAAATTCTTTATACTATTCTTCGAAACAAATTATATTTTATTCGTTAAGAATTATTTAAATCATTTTCTTTTTAAAAGAAGCTTGTTATTTTACAAAGGATTATTATTTAGTCATTACTGGTCATCTGTTTTTACATTTTAATTTTATAATTAAATAATCAAAGTAAATATATTTATTATTTGATAATAATTAAACTTTTATATATATATATATATATATATATATATATATATATATATGTGTTTTTCATTGTTTATTGATTTATGTCTTTATTTATCTAAATACTAATTAGTTATATTATTTTCAGGTTTCGGGATTTATGGCTATGGAAGTTTTCCCATGCCAATTTTACCAGAAGAATGTAAAGGAACGCACAAGAGGCTATAAGACCCAGTTACCGACGGATTTGTTCGTATACCAATTTATACGAAGTCTTGTTGCAAATGATTTGCTAAGAGTTTTTCTTGATAATAAAATTTCGAATAAATTTCTTTTCTTAGTAAGGTTAGTTATTAAGATTAATATCATTATATACGACCAGTACCAGTACTGCTAATTCATTGTAATATCTTTCTGGCTATATACCACATCAATCAATGTATTGTATTAATATGAGATTATGGCGAATATATATATAAATATATATATATATATAGTATTTTGCTATTGATTTATGAAATTTCATAAGCGATTTTAAGGTGATTGTGTGGGGCTTTTGCAGCTTTATTAAAATTGCATAAATAATAATTATATATATATCGAAATTCTTTTACGATTATTATAAATGACTGTTTCAAAGAGCCTATTACTTTTTCTTGATTGATCGATGTGTATAAGTCCAGCTTTCGGTTAGTACTGGTGGTTACTAGTATTTTGACTACATGAGAACTGATTATTATTAAATTGATGTATATATATATATTGATTATATATAATATTATGGCGCAAATATATAGTGATTATATATAGTATCGCGCAAAGATTATATAGGATGAGAGAATAGGTAGGGATTATATTTTTATAAATAACATTTTAAATTTTTTCGTTGCGGGACGTAACAGCGTTTAACGTTCAAAGGCAATCAACGTACTCGTGTTATCGGAAGGAGAAGACGTTGGAATTGTATGAAGGTAAGTTGTTGACTATTATGTATAATAAAATTCTTCAATATGTCATGCAAAAATAATAATAATATTCGGTTGATGGTTGCAAATCACGAGAGATGAAAAAGGAAAATATTGAATAATTAAAACGAGTACTTACCCAAAAGTACTGCGGTTGGAAGTGCTCGTCGAACCTCCGCTGTGGACTGTCGACCTCAGTGATGCCTTGGCAGGAGAGTCGAAGGAGCCGGTAGTAAATAAATGGCAGAAGACCGCGATGATGTTCAGATAAAACACTTTTATTGTTCAAGTATACTACTGTCTTACAGCTCTCGCGACTAAATTTTTAAGTCGAATAATGTTTTGAGACTAAGTCTTTATTTCGATTTTAAATGGTTCGTGACTGCTACTGTTCTTGTTCTTCAGAGAGCTCCTGGTCAAATGCGCGGAAGACTGAGCTGCGCTCCCTGAGGTACCCTCTGGTCCCTACTCCGTGCCGGCTATCCGCAGTGGTAGGAGAATGCGGCGCTCCCGGGCGTAGGCGGCTCGACCGCCGCTTGCCGCTGTTACGTCCTATTCGATCGTTTATTCAACGATTCTGCAGGGCGCACCGTGCAGGGACGAACAATATTATATCTCTCTATTTTGTTTTTCAGGGCAACCTGCCACGCCGGCTATACCCTGGGACGCCGAGAGATTAGGATCTATAGGACGCTTCTTTTCGGAGGTATTTTAGGATTGACAAATAAATATGCAGATTTATTATATTATAAATTTCTATTTTTTTCCTTTTCTTTATTTTATCCTTCCTCGTTCTTTTACATTAGTTTATAAGGTAATTTTGGCGAAATTAAACTATGAATGATATATGTCGTCTACCGTTCCCAAAAACTCCTCACTATCTAAGTAATCTAAAATTTGGTTAGTTTCAAAATCCGCGAAGCTCTCTTCGGCTGGAGAGATGTCTATCGGTTCTGGGTCTATCTCCCCAAGAGCGACCGGAGAGTAATTCGGGGTAGAATAACCTGAAAATGAATCAGGGGTTTGTGGAGGGCTTGGCGATGGCACAGTCTGGACTTGTTGGTCTCGAGTTCTTCTTATTTCTCCGTTTCTCTCGAAAGCTAGGAGAAGTGCTGGGGGAATTCTGACCGTTGGGTTATCCAAATCGTACACGACTGTTGGGCAATCGCTAAGGTGATCAGAGTCCTCGTCTGTCAGCGGAAGGTCCTCTTCTTCACTCGATTCTTCGCCTGCTGGTATCGCTGAGGGGTTACCGTTGTTGGTTTCGGGGTTTAATTCAGGAGGCAAAGGAGCGAAGGACAAATCAAAGAAAGTATCTTCGCGATCGTTGGCGGCGCGTAAAATACTAGAAGGGATATTATCCCTATCTACAAATAATTGCCGTGCGATAGAGGGGCGATCTCGTAATAACCGCTGTCTGAATAGTTCTCTGCGAGTTACGCCTGCGTTTTGCAGAGGGAATTCGCGGCGGGTTATTGGGTCTGGTCGTCGGGCGCTAACCATCTATTATCGAAATAATTTAAGTTTTAAAATTTGTTTTATTGAAAGGATAATTTGAAATTATTTCGCGGCATCTAATACTTACGATGGAAATTTCGAGGGGTCACCTGTCAAAAAAGAATGTATCGCGTAAATCTAAAGTTTCGTAACCGGTTTAGAGAAAGAGACAGGACAGATTCTGAAATCGCGACTCCTCATTTATTATGAGAGAAAATTATTAGTTAATTACCTCACATGCAGTGACGTGGTAAGGAAGGGGGTGTAGGAATGTTTGAATATCAGATGGATACCGTACCTACTGGTTTAGTTTTATTATTATTAAATAATTCTTCTAATATATGATACTAAACCAGAGTTATCATACTATGTGTCAGTCGGTCCTTAAAGAGCGCGTCCCATGCTCTACGACGAGTTTCGATGTGCAAGACGTCACGTCACAGCGGCACAGAGTCCGTAAAGAAATTTCCTCTAAAGAAAATTCTTCGCGGAAACGGCAGAGGGGTAGAGTAGACTACCCAATGCACATCGATTGACAAGTCGAAAGCGACGATTCACTCTTGTGGATAAAACCAAAGACAGACTGAGCGTTTAACGTTCAAAGGCAATCAACGTACTCGTGTTATCGGAAGGAGAAGACATTGGAATTGTATGAAGGTAAGTTGTTGACTATTATGTATAATAAAATTCTTCAATATGTCATGCAAAAATAATAATAATATTCGGTTGATGGTTGCAGATCACGAGAGATGAAAAGGAAAATATTGAATAATTAAAACGAGTACTTACCCAAAAGTACTGCGGTTGGAAGTGCTCGTCGAACCTCCGCTGTGGACTGTCGACCTCAGTGATGCCTTGGCAGGAGAGTCGAAGGAGCCGGTAGTAAATAAATGGCAGAAGACCGTGATGATGTTCAAATAAAACACTTTTATTGTTCAAGTATACTACTGTCTTACAGCTCTCGCGACTAAGTTTTTAAGTCGAATAATGTTTTGAGACTAAGTCTTTATTTCGATTTTAAATGGTTCGTGACTGCTACTGTTCTTGTTCTTCAGAGAGCTCCTGGTCAAATGCGCGGAAGACTGAGCTGCGCTCCCTGAGGTACCCTCTGGTCCCTACTCCGTGCCGGCTATCCGCAGTGGTAGGAGAATGCGGCGCTCCCGGGCGTAGGCGGCTCGACCGCCGCTTGCCGCTATAGCTGTCCTTCTTCTTCGAGCGCGCTATGACGTAGTGGCCGCGCTCTTGCGTGGGGATAGTGGGGACGACGGAGCTGTCAGTATTGTCCATGCATCGAGCTCGTTAATTCATTTTACAAAAGGTAAGGCTTTTATAATAGGTTTTTAGTCACCAGAATTTTAATAATTTGCATGCATATATTTTTTAATATAGAATCTCAACCTCTTTCAATAGAAGTGTGAATGATCGTTCTAGCATGTTCCGTTTAGAATTGATTTTTAACTTTCTTTATATTAATTATATAGTTTTAGTTAACAATGTTATAAACAAATTCTGGTGTTATAAACCATTATAATTACAATTTGCTATATAATAATTATACGATATATGTATGTATGTATGTGCATATAGGTGCATGGTCTAGATAGTTGTTAATAATAATTGTGTTACATTATAATATAAAAGTGTATTAATTATTCTTTTTATTATTCAGTTCTTGGAACAAAGGATGTGGCGGGCTGTTTTATCACCGGATGCAGGTGTTCGCCGTGCCAGGCAGTCGCGCCAGGCAGTCGCGCCAGGCCTTATCTTATCGCTGAGTGAGCTCATGTGCAGCTGCACCGGATGAAGCTCGGAGGGTCGCTTATCTTTTGGTGAGTGAATTTATAACGCTTATTGGTGAGTGAATTTATAACGCTTTATAAATCGATTTAATAATTTCATTCGTTATAATTTATTCATATATTCCTTACTTGTTAATTGTATAGAATATATATATATATACTTATATATATTGTTTGTAAAAGTTAATAAATGTAATTGTTAAAAATTTTATCTTCATTATTTTATTATTTAAATATGTATTATACATATTGTTATTTCTCTTTTGAAGGCTTGAAAGTTTGCTAAAAAATTGCATTACTGTTGGATCTTTGTTAGTTAATGATATGGATTAATTTAACATATAATATATATATATATTCTTTTATAATTTATAATTTCGTAATAACTTATTACTCTTGCAATAAGAAAGCGCTCCTTATAATATTCATACATTATATATTCGCGAGTCCCTTTCGCATTAAGACTCGGCACGGACGTCGAAAACATTAGGGGAGATAACAAAGTAATAGGGGAGATAACGCGGTACGCTGGACTTAGCCTTGTGCTCTTATAAGGAGACTTATTATTCGTTTTAATAATAAAATTATGCATAATGAATTTTATAAGACCATACATTCATTATTATTATTAATATGTATATTTATTACCTTGTATTATTATTATTTAAACTTTATATTTCATGTGTGTTATATATGTGTAAATTTTTGTTATAACAAAATTTATTTAGTAGTTATATAGATTTATAATTCTGCACATAGTGAAGAGTTATGAGCTTTATTTTGCATTATTGGTTTTATTAAATCAGAATCTTTATTATTTATAGTTATTAATAATTTAAATAATTTAATATATTTGTCTTATATAGTTATTATATTTTTCAGATATTTTGTAAAACGACATTCTATACAGAAGATATTCGAGGGTGCATATCATTTATAGCTTGGCTGTATTTTAATCGACAATATAGAACGTTTATTAGACTATTGTCGGAGCGGATTAAAATACTCACATATGATCATCTGGCCATGACTTATTAACTCTATGCACCTCTAATTGCGGATAAGTTTTGGATATTTTGAAATATTTTAATATTATTTTGAATGTGCTTGACTTGATAACTTTCGGTCATTTATTAAATATATTTATATTAAATAATGTTGAGCTTTCACATAATGAAAATGGTTTATTATTTGGTTATCATTGCTTACTTATTATATTTTAATTGTGTATAAAATTTTGCAATTAAATAATCAAAATGAAAAATATATGTATTATTTGGCAATAATGGGTGGATAAGAAATTAGATTTTATATAATTTATTATTATGTAGTGAAGTTTTATTTGAATAACTATATAGAATATACGGATATGAAAAGAGATTTTTATAATGTATTAATTATTATGTTCTTATGCTTAGAGTTTAAATGTGTTATTATTTGAATTTTTCTTATTTGTATAGGTTGCATATATAATATATATATATGTTGGAAAGGATATGGACCAATGGATTATTCACGGACAACAGACAGGCTTAAACCATATAAGAATATGCAGCATTGAAAGGATTTTGAGGAATCTGTGCGAATTATTTCGGAAGTTTATTTGGTAAGTTTATTATTTTGATAAGTTAATTAATGAATTAAAGGTTTTATTTAATTATATCATATATTTATAAAATATATATTATATATATATATATATATATATAATATATGTATTCATGTATAATATTATGTACCTTTAGTATTTTAATGCATTATCTTTTAAATTTTTATTAATAACTACATATGTATTTATACTAATAATGAGGGTGACAAGTCTGTCCGAGTTTGTTTCGCGGTTTAATTCTTATTAATTTTTACATATGGTATTACGTATAGCGCTGTCTTTCTCACTCGCGCGAGTCACCCGATAGTGCGGTCTCTCTCACTTTCACGTACTACTACCTATTGAGGTCTCGTGTATAAATTTCGATAGATGTAGTCGGTTAATTATATATTTGAGGAGGCATATTTGTGATTTGTTATTGAAATATATTTCTAAGGAATTTTATTAATAAATATATTTTTATTTTTCCGTATAGCGTTTTCGTTAGGTGATGAAAATATTGGGACACCCGGTGGACAACCAAGTGGAGGCTATGTTTATAGGGTGACTTATTATTCTGTATGCAGCAAAGAGTTACGTATAAAATTTTATTCATAATAATTTCTTGACATTTCTTTATTATTTAGTTATTGTTTAGTAGTTATTATTTAATTTAATATGTTTATTGTTGAAATTTAATATATTAATATTTGATTTATTATACTTCTTTTACTATTTGATTTCTTTTACTCCTATATAATTATATACATTTATAAAATATTAAACTTTTTTAATATAGTAATTTTGATCAATCAAACTTTTATAATGATAATAGATTTTTGTATAGATTGATTTTTTTAGTATATTTTTGTTAAGTTAATTTTTCATACGGCCAAATATTATTTGATTATTATTTTCAGTTGCTGGGTCTTGGAATTCTTGCTACTTATTTATAACAAGCTGTCTTACGTTATTAGGAAGAGGATAAATATTATATATATAGGATCATAAAAAGTGGGCAAGTATGTATTATATTTTAAATGGTTTGTTTAATAATTTTTATAGTAGATTTTCTCATACATTTATTATATTTTTCAGGTGTCAAGACTCTGAGGAAAATTACTTCCTGATAGTGAACATCGGGAACTCAACGAGGACCAAAAATTAAAATAATCTAGGATTTTTAAAGGAAATTCTTGCTTGATTAATTATATTTTGTTCATTAATTATATTTTATTCATTAATTATATTTTATATATATATTTTATTAATTATATTTTATTAAGAAATGTTTAAACCATTAATTTCTGAAAGAAGCTCGTTACTTTATAAAAGATTATTATTTGGTTATTATTGGCCATTTACATTTTGTAATTAAATAGTCAAAGTTAAATGTTATTCAATAATAATTAGAGTTTTATACAGACATATTTGGCCAATGGTATTAATGTACAATAAAGATTTATTATAACGCTTAGAAAAATATTTATTCAAGGAAAATTTATTAATTTTGTTTCTCTTGAATATAAAAAATATATATATATATTGTTAATTATTTTATTACGGATTATAATTACTGATTGTTAGAGCGTATTGTTTTAGTAACAACTATTATTCATGGGTATTAATTTTTGATTGACTTGGTACATTTATTTATTGTTTCATATTCTTATATGTACGTAGAATATTAACTTTATAACTTTCCTTTTGTTATTGATGATTCTTTATAAATTTTCGTATTAATATTTTATGTGGCTCACTTTCGGAGCATTTGTTAGCATTTTTACTGTAGGTTATTTATCCCAAAATATTAATTAATTATATGATTTTCAGGTTTCAAAATTTATAATCGCTGCATCTCTTTTATGACAACTGAACATACTATTTATTATACGCATGGGCTCAAAATCATTTATTAATAGAATTTAGGTGAGTATCGTTTGATAAAATATTTTGATTTATGCCTTTTCTTTTGTAATAAGCGCGTATACACGCATAGGGATATCTTTTTTTGGTTATATGTGATAACTGAATAATATGAATATTGAGTGAATATCTATATATATTGGTTACATATAATATAAAGTGGATTTATAGTGATTATATATAATTACAAGTAAAGATTATATGAGATACGAAATTCTTTATACTATTCTTCGAAACAAATTATATTTTATTCGTTAAGAATTATTTAAATCATTTTCTTTTTAAAAGAAGCTTGTTATTTTACAAAGGATTATTATTTAGTCGTTACTGGTCATCGGTTTTTACATTTTAATTTTATAATTAAATAATCAAAGTAAATATATTTATTATTTGATAATAATTAAACTTTTATATATATATGTGTTTTTCATTGTTTATTGATTTATGTCTTTATTTATCTAAATACTAATTAGTTATATTATTTTCAGGTTTCGGGATTTATGGCTATAGAAATTTTCCCATGCCAATTTTACCAGAAGAATGTAAAGGAACGCACAAGAGGCTATAAGACCAGTTACCGACGGATTTGTTCGTATACCAATTTATACGAAGTCTTGTTGCAAATGATTTGCTAAGAGTTTTTCTTGATAATAAAATTTCGAATAAATTTCTTTTCTTAGTAAGGTTAGTTATTAAGATTAATATCATTATATACGACCAGTACCAGTACTGCTAATTCATTGTAATATCTTTCTGGCTATATACCACATCAATCAATGTATTGTATTAATATGAGATTATGGCGAATATATATACAAATATATATATATATATATATAGTATTTTGCTATTGATTTATGAAATTTCATAAGCGATTTTAAGGTGATTGTGTGGGGCTTTTGCAGCTTTATTAAAATTGCATAAATAATAATTATATTTATATCGAAATTCTTTTACGATTATTATAAATGACTGTTTCAAAGAGCCTATTACTTTTTCTTGATTGATCGATGTGTATAAGTCCAGCTTTCGGTTAGTACTGGTGGTTACTAGTATTTTGACTACATGAGAACTGATTATTATTGAATTGATGTATATATATATTGATTATATATAATATTATGACGCAAATATATAGTGATTATATATAGTATCGCGCAAAGATTATATAGGATGAGAGAATAAGTAGGGATTATACTTTTATAAGTAAGATTTTAAATTTTTCGTTGCGGGACGTAACAGTACCAATATTATTAAGCAACAATACCGGCCCTTGCGGAGACACTTCTTTGTGAATAGTCACATCGTGCGTAATGACCATTGCTCAGCTTGTGGCACAACGGTCATCGAGACCAATTCTCTTGACAAGTGCATCTCCTGTACACTAACAGCGCACGAATTCTTAGAACTTCTACACAACACCTCGACTTCTATCAATAGTTATAGTTACCCCTTAGTCTTAAATGTATACGACAGGACTCCTACGTTATAAGGGGATGCCATTTACCGGCACAGCCTGCTGTGTAGAATTCAGACGATATCGGTATGATCCCTTGAACGTCTATATATGTGAACTTTGCTATCACTACGTGTTGTCTATTAGAGTACGATTGCCTCTAATATCTCTACACTTTCTCTCTCCGGGACCACGCCATATCGATCCTCATTGTGCACATTGCTTCCGAACACTTGTCACACAAAGACCTTTAGATTGTTACGTCCCGCAACGAAAAATTTAAAATCTTACTTATAAAAGTATAATCCCTACTTATTCTCTCATCCTATATAATCTTTGCGCGATACTATATATAATTACTATATATTTGCGTCATAATATTATATATAATCAATATATATATACATCAATTCAATAATAATCAGTTCTCATGTAGTCAAAATACTAGTAACCACCAGTACTAACCGAAAGCTGGACTTATACACATCGATCAATCAAGAAAAAGTAATAGGCTCTTTGAAACAGTCATTTATAATAATCGTAAAAGAATTTCGATATATATATAATTATTATTTATGCAATTTTAATAAAGCTGCAAAAGCCCCACACAATCACCTTAAAATCGCTTATGAAATTTCATAAATCAATAGCAAAATCTATATATATATATATATATTTATATATATAAATTCGCCATAATCTCATATTAATACAATATATTGATTGATGTGGTATATAGCCAGAAAGATATTACAATGAATTAGCAGTACTGGTACTGGTCGTATATAATGATATTAATCTTAATAACTAACCTTACTAAGAAAAGAAATTTATTCGAAATTTTATTATCAAGAAAAACTCTTAGCAAATCATTTGCAACAAGACTTCGTATAAATTGGTATACGAACAAATCCGTCGTAACTGGTCTTATAGCCTCTTGTGCGTTCCTTTACATTCTTCTGGTAAAATTGGCATGGGAAAACTTCCATAGCCATAAATCCCGAAACCTGAAAATAATATAATTAATTAGTATTTAGACAAATAAAGACATAAATCAATAAACAATGAAAAACACATATATATATATATAAAAGTTTAATTATTATCAAATAATAAATATATTTACATTGATTATTTAATTATAAAATTAAAATGTAAAAACAGATGACCAGTAATGACTAAATAATAATCCTTTGTAAAATAACAAGCTTCTTTTAAAAAGAAAATGATTTAAATAACTCTTAACGAATAAAATATAATTTGTTTCGAAGAATAGTATAAAGAATTTCGTATCTTATATAATCTTTACTTGTAATTATATATAATCCACTTTATATTATATGTAACCAATATATATAGATATTCACTCAATATTCATATTATTCAGTTATCACATATAACCAAAAAAAGATATCCCTATGCGTGTATACGCGCTTACTACAAAGGAAAAGGCATAAATCAAAATGTTTTATCAAACGATACTCACCTAAATTCTATTAATAAATGATTTTGTGAGCCCATGCGTATCTTTTCGATAAATAGTATGGTCAATTGTCATAAAAGAAATGCAGCGATTACCAATTTTGAAACCTGAAAATCATATAATTAATTAATATTTTGGGATAAATAACCTACAGTAAAAATGCTAACAAATGCTCCGAAAGTGAGCCACATAAAATATTAATACGAAAATTTATAAAGAATCATCAATAACAAAAGGAAAGTTATAAAGTTAACATTCTACGTACATATAAGAATATGAAACAATAAATAAATGTACCAAGTCAAACAAAAAATTAATGCCCATGAATAATAATTGTTACTAAAACAATACGCTCTAAAAATCAGTAATAATAATTAGTAATAAAATAATTAACAATATATATATATTTTTTATATTCATGAGAAACAAAATTAATAAATTTTCCTTGAATAAATATTTTTCTAAACGTTATAATAAATCTTTACTGTACATTAATACCATTGGCCAAATATGTCTGTATAAAATTCTAATTATTACTGAATAACATTTAACTTTGACTATTTAATTACAAAATGTAAATGGCCAATAACTAAATAATAATCTTTTATAAAGTAACGAGCTTCTTTTAGAAATTAATGATCTAAACATTTCTTAATAAAATATAATTAATAAAATATATATATAAAATATAATTAATGAATAAAATATAATTAATCAAGCAAGAATTTCCTTTAAAAATCCTAGATTATTTTAATTTTTGGTCCTCGTTGAGTTCCCGTAAATATATATATATGTTCACTATCAGGAAGTGATTTTCCTCAGAGTCTTGATACCTGAAAAATATAATAAATGTATAAGAAAATCTACTATAGAAATTATTAAATAAACCATTCAAAATATAATACACTTACACACTTTTTATGATCCTATATATATATTATTTATCCTCTTCCTAATAACGTAAGACAGCTTGTTATAAATAAGTAGCAAGAATTCCAAGTCCCAGCAACTGAAAATAATAATCAAATAATATTTGGCCGTATGAAAAATTAACTTAACAAAAATATACTAAAAAAATCAATCTATACAAAAATCTATTATCATTATAAAAGTTTGATTGATCAAAATTACTATATTAAAAAGGTTTAATATTTTATAAATGTATATAATTATATAAGAGTAAAAGAAATCAAATAGTAAAAGAAGTATAATAAATCAAATATTAATATATTAAATTTCAACAATAAACATATTAAATTAAATAATAACTACTAAACAATAACTAAATAATAAAGAAATGTCAAGAAATTATTATGAATAAAATTTTATACGTAACTCTTTGCTGCATGCAGAATAATAAGTCACCCTATAAACATAGCCTCTACTTGGTTGTCCACCGGGTGTCCCAATATTTTCATCACCTAACGAAAACGCTATACGGAAAAATAAAAATATATTTATTAATAAAATTCCTTAGAAATATATTTCAATAACAAACTACAAATATGCCTCCTCAAATATATAATCAACAGACTACATCTATCGAAATTTATACACGAGACCTCAATAGGTAGTAGTACGTGAAAGTGAGAGAGACCGCACTATCGGGTGACTCGCGCGAGTGAGAGAGACAGCGCTATACGTAATACCATATGTAAAAATTAATAAGAATTAAACCGCGAAACAAGCTCGGACAGACTTGTCATCCTCATTATTAGTATAAATACATATGTAGTTATTAATAAAAATTTAAAAGATAATGCATTAAAATACTAAAGGTACATAATATTATACATGAATACATATATTATATATATATATATATATAATATATATTTTATAAATATATGATATAATTAAGTAAAACCTTTAATTCATTAATTAACTTATCAAAATAATAAACTTACCAAATAAACTTCCGAAATAATTCGCACAGATTCCTCAAAATCCTTTCAATGCTGCATATTCTTATATGGTTTAAGCCTGTCTGTTGTCCGTGAATAATCCATTGGTCCATATCCCTTCCAACATATATATATATTATATATGCAACCTAGACAAATAAGAAAAATTCAAATAATAACACGTTTAAACTCTAAGCATAAGAACATAATAATTAATACATTATAAAAATCTCTTTTCATATACGTATATTCTATATAGTTATTCAAATAAAACTTCACTACATAATAATAAATTATATAAAATCTAATTTCTTATTGCCAAATAATACATATATTTTTCATTTTGATTATTAATTGCAAAATTTTATATACAATTAAAATATAATGAGTAAGCAATGATAACCAAATAATAAACCATTTTCATTATGTGAAAAGCTCAACATTAATTAATGTATGTATATATTTAATAAATGACCGGAAGTTGTCAAGTCAAGCGCATTCAAAATAATATTAAAATATTTCAAAATATCCAAAACTTATCCGCAATTAGAGGTGCATAGAGTTAATAAGTTATGGCCAGATGATCCTATGTGAGTATTTTAATCCGCTCCGACAATAGTCTAATAAACGTTCTATATTGTCGATTAAAATACAGCCAAGCCATAAATGATATGCACCCTCGAATATCTTCTGTGTAGAATGTCGTTTTACAAAATATCTGAAAAATATAATAACTATATAAGACAAATATATTAAATTATTTAAATTATTAATAATTATAAATAATAAAGATTCTGATTTAATAAAACCAATAATGCAAAATAAAGCTCATAACTCTTTACTGTGTGCAGAATTATAAATCTATATAACTACTAAATAAATTTTGTTATAACAAAACTTTACACATATATAACACACATGAAATATAAAGTTTAAATAATAATAATACAAGGTAATAAATATACATATTAATAATAATAATGAATGTATGGTCTTATAAAATTCATTATGCATGATTTTATTATTGAGACGAATAATAAGTCTCCTTATAAGAGCACAAGGCTAAGTCCAGCGTACCGCGTTATCTCCCCTATTACTTTGTTATCTCCCCTAATGTTTTCGACGTCCGTGCCGAGTCTTAATGCGAAAGGGACTCGCGAATATATAATGTATGAATGTTATAAGGAGCGCCTTCTTATTGCAAGAGTAATAAATCATTACGAAATTATAAATTATAAAAGAATATATATATATTATATAATAAATTAATCCATATCATTAACTAACAAGATCCAACAGTAATACATTTTTTAGCAAACTTTCAAGCCTTCAAAAGGGAAATAACAATATGTATAATACATATTTAATTAATAAAATAATGAAGATAAAATTTTTAACAATTACATTTATTAACTTTTACAAACAATATATATAAGTATATATATATATATATATATATATATTCTATACAATTAACAAGTAAAGAATATATGAATAAATTATAACGAACGAAATTATTAAATCGATTTATAAAGCGTTATAAATTCACTCACCAAAAGATAAGCGACCCTCCGAGCTTCATCCGGTGCAGCTGCACATGAGCTCACTCAGCGATAAGATAAGGCCCGGCGCGACTGCCTGGCGCGACTGCCTGGCACGGCGAACACCTGCATCCGGTGATAAAAAAGCTCGCCACATCCTTTGTTCCAAGAGCTGAATAATAAAAAGAATAATTAATACACTTTTATATTATAATGTAACACAATTATTATTAACAACTATCTAGACCATGCACCTATATGCACATACATATATACATATATCGTATAATTATTATATAGCAAATTGTAATTATAATGGTTTATAACACCAGAATTTGTTTATAACATTGTTAACTAAAACTATATAATTAATATAAAGAAAGTTAAAAATCAATTCTAAACGGAACATGCTAGAACGATCATTCACACTTCTATTGAAAGAGGTTGAGATTCTATATTAAAAAATATATGCATGCAAATTATTAAAATTCTGGTGACTAAAAATCTATTGTAAAAGCCTTACCTTTGTAAAATGAATTAACGAGCTCGATGCATGGACAATACTGACAGCTCCGTCGTCCCCACTATCCCCACGTAAGAGCGCGGCCACCACGTCATAGCGCGCTCGAAGAAGAAGGACAGCTATAGCGGCAAGCGGCGGTCGAGCCGCCTACGCCCGGGAGCGCCGCATTCTCCTACCACTGCGGATAGCCGGCACGGAGTAGGGACCAGAGGGTACCTCAGGGAGCGCAGCTCAGTCTTCCGCGCATTTGACCAGGAGCTCTCTGAAGAACAAGAACAGTAGCAGTCACGAACCATTTAAAATCGAAATAAAGACTTAGTCTCAAAACATTATTCGACTTAAAAACTTAGTCGCGAGAGCTGTAAGACAGTAGTATACTTGAACAATAAAAGTGTTTTAACTGAACATCATCGCGGTCTTCTGCCATTTATTTACTACCGGCTCCTTCGACTCTCCTGCCAAGGCATCACTGAGGTCGACAGTCCACAGCGGAGGTTCGACGAGCACTTCCAACCGCAGTACTTTTGGGTAAGTACTCGTATTAATTATTCAATATTTTCCTTTTTCATCTCTCGTGATCTGCAACCATCAACCGAATATTATTATTATTTTTGCATGACATATTGAAGAATTTTATTATACATAATAGTCAACAACTTACCTTCATACAATTCCAACGTCTTCTCCTTCCGATAACACGAGTACGTTGATTGCCTTTGAACGTTAAACGCTCAGTCTGTCTTTGGTTTTATCCACAAGAGTGAATCGTCGCTTTCGACTTGTCAATCGATGTGCATTGGGTAGCCTACCCTACCCCTCTGCCGTTTCCGCGAAGAATTTTCTTTAGAGGAATTTTCTTTACGGACTCTGTGCCGCTGTGACGTGACGTCTTGCACATCGAAACTCGTCGTAGAGCATGGGACGCACTCTTTAAGGACCGACTGACACATAGTATGATAACTCTGGTTTAGTATCATATATTAGAAGAATTATTTAATAATAATAAAACTAAACCAGTAGGTACGGTATCCATCTTATATTCAAACATTCCTACACCCCCTTCTTTACCACGTCACTGCATGTGAGGTAACTAACTAATAATTTTCTCTTATAATAAATGAGGAGTCGCGATTTCAGAATCTGTCCTGTCTCTTTCTCTAAACCGGTTACGAAACTTTAGATTTACGCGGTACATTCTTTTTGACAGGTGACCCCTCGAAATTTCCATCGTAAGTATTAGATGCCGCGAAATAATTTCAAATTATCCTTTCAATAGAACAAACTTAAAATTTAAATTATTTCAATAATAGATGGTTAGCGCCCGACGACCAGATCCAATAACTCGCCGCGAATTTCCCTTACAAAATCCAGGTGTAACCCGGCGGGAAATATTTAGACAGCGGTTATTACGAGATCGCCCCTCCGTCGCTCGTCAATTATTTATAGATAGGGACGAGATTCCTACCGGAATAGCAAGGGCCGTAACCGACCGCGAAGACACACTCTTCGACCTCTCCTTCGCACCCTTGCCCCCGGAGCTTAACCCAGAAACCACCAACAGCAATCTCCCTGCGATACCAGCTGGCGCAGAGTCCGAGGAAGAGGAAATTGAATCTGCGGGATCGGACACATCAAGCGACGCGTCCACAATAATTATTGATTTGGAAGACCGAACGGACGGAATTCCCTTGGGACTGCTCCGCGCTTGGGAGCGAAACGGGGAAATAAGGAGGAGCCCAGCAACGTTGGATCGACGGGTCCAAACTTCACCGCCGCCTAGCCTCCCACGAACCCCAGACTCTTTTCCGAAGTATTCGCCGCCAAATTATTCGCCTGTCTTGCTTGGAGAAATAGATTTAGATTCCCCAAATATCACTCCAAGTGAAGAGGACTCTATAGATTATGAAATTAACCAACTTCTTGATTATTTAGATAGTGAGGAGTTCCTCGATTCTATTGTCGAACCATAAAATCTTAGATAACCTTTGAATATACATATATACAAATATATCCAATATATATATATATAATTTAATTTCACTAAAATTACCTTACAAATTAATGTAGAAGAACGAGGAAGGATAAAATAAATAAAAGGAAAAAATAGAATTTATAATATAATAAATCTGCATATTTATTTGTCAACCTTAAAATACCTCCGAAAAGAAGCGTCCTATAGATCCTAATCTCTCGGCGTCCCAGGGTATAGCCGGCTTAGCAGGTTGCCCTGAAAAAGAAATAGAGAGAGATAACATTGTTCGTCCCTGCACGGTGCGCCCTGCAGAATCGTTGAATAAACGATCGAATAGGACGTAACAAGATCAGTGTCTCATCTGCACTCGAGGTATTGTTGAACTTATGTCGATATCCTATTTGCTTACACTGAACAATGCTTCATAATGTCTCAGCTTTCTCTTAATGCTGTATGCATCAAATTGCATGGTTATCTCAATCTAAATAATCACAACCACTATTGCTGTGCATGTTATTGTATGCTACATACTCCCTGTAACCAAAGGTTTTTCTTTCCAATAGACTCCCATATTATTTCTATCGCTCCACACCCTTATAGAACGATCTGTTCGTACTGTCAACGACCCATCACCATAATACGACCCCTACACACCTGCTCCACCTGTACTAGGAATATCGCTCAAATATTCCGAGAGACTCACCCAACCTTTCTCTCAATAAATGAAGAGAATCCCCCAACCTCCCAACCTTGAAGAATTGAAGAGTTAATATGCTATCGGATACATCTTCCGACACCCTGAACTGTACTGTGCACGAAGAATTCGATGGATATTACTCTCTGGAAAATGGCCTTTATTATTGATCTATATGTAAAATACATGCGGATCATGAATTAGTCCACATAAATTATCACAGCATATCAGAAAATTTTCCTCATATTAGTCCTTCTAAATGCTGTTTATGTAATCGTAAAGTGTCTCTCATAACTCCCATAATTGATTGCAGGCCGTGCTTCCTAAATTATCTGGAAGAAGAACGAAAAAGAGAATTTGCTAGAGCAAGGCAACATGAATAACGCAAGCAATCCCTGTTGCAATCACCCAATCCATGAATTATTGTCCCACTTCTCCAACATGCATGAGGCAAAATGCAGAAAAGTAATTTTCTACAAAAGATATACCGGAAAAACTCGCACTCCTAGCCGCATGTGTTGCGCATGTTATAAACTTCGACAATTAAGAGTCAAGCCTGATTTAATTGTTTGCCACTGGGTAACTTCGGGAGATATAAATCTTGCTAAGTGTAATTACTGTCAATCCACCCTGGAAACTGTTCGTCCCATCCTTCAATGCCAGGAATGCGTATATTCCTATTTTGAAAGAGCAATATTTGAAAAAAATCAGGGAAGGGACATAAGTAACCTAACTGCTTTTGCTTTTTGCAGGACTCACAGACAAGGCATATACGCATAAAATGTGCCCGCTTTCCAAATTTAAGCGACCTGCTCACCCACTACTAGACTACTCCCTCTTTAACAGCCTTAATGTAAAATGCGTGGTTATAATGACACATGATGTCCTAACCGCTAACAGTCCTCATCTTATATGTACGGATTGCTACAATCCTGCAACTTATAACAGGGTCTTGACGCAATACTCACACACATTCCAATATGGCAATGTGCCAACGAATCAGTGTGCTAATTGCGGGAGTAATTGTCATGAAATACGACCCCTTCTTGAATGCACTAAATGTTTTAAAGCTTATAGTCAATTTGTAGACATGATCGTTAAAAAGGGAGAAGAAAGAACTTACAGGCAAACTATAGGCCTGTCTGTAAATTCTATCACACTGAAGATAGATTATGGAGTGGCTGAAATAACGGTTGATCCTAATGATCCAGAAATTTTAGAGGAAAGATTATTAAATTAAACAATAAAAGAAAATGGATCATCTCAATCCTTGTTTCACCAATAAATTTAAATACTTTATCTATTAGGAACTATACATATATATATATATATATCCATAATAAATATGTTAACAAACTGCATTTATAAAAAAAAAACACAAAAACAAAAACAAAAACTTTAAATAAAATATATATATATATAAAAAAAAATATATATATAAAAAGAATATATATATTTTTATGTATACGTAATACATATAAAATTTCTTATATATTCTAAAATATATATATATATATATATATAATTATATATTCATATATAATTATCCTTTAATATCCTTAAGATTACCTCTCTATATGTATGTATATATATATATATACATACATATACCCATGTTATATTATAATCACATTGAGCGACGCTATAAAGATACCTCTTGTGTATTCGAATACTTTCATAAGTAATTATAATTTAAATACACCTAAGATTCAATGTATAATTATGAATCAATTCTGCGACAATTATTCGTAATCAAACTTTCACGAACATTGTACCATCAATCATGTAACCACAAAATGTAATATAGACATCTACACGTACATCAAAATTGTAATCATTTCAGACCATCATGACGCCCCTAATCCTAGTAATCTTCTTAAGTAAAACTGCCGCCTTAATCGGATTTGATTGCGGAGGACAACACCTCAACGTAACAGCCGTCTCTCTCCTTGATGTTGGCGAATGCGATCTGAACATACGACAACCCAACACCACAGATGTTCATATTCAGCTACTACAACTATCCGACTACAGTTATACAGAAGTCATACAGTGCAAGGTTGAAATATCCCGAAATATATATCATTGTGGCATGCATTCACATATATCTGCTGTTCACAATGGAAGAGCCGATTATGTGCACGAGACTGGATACACTCAGTGCCTAAGGATGTTTCAAGACGGAACTATTTCCTTGGGAGACAACACCCTTGTCGCGGGCATAAAAGCAAATCAGACGACCTATCGAAGTATCACCTTGGTGGGCCGCGTACAAGTTGACGGATACTGCAAGGGATCCCAGTACAACGATCCATACGGAACATGGGACGACGTAGTCGTCCAAGCTGCTGTGAAAATATCACTAAAATCTTCCTACGTTCCCGTACAATTGAATACTGGAAGAATTAAATTAAAATCTGGAACAGTGTGTAAACTCGTTGACAGCTACTGTTTAGACGCTGACGACGGATACACCTACTGGAAACCTATGCCTACGGATACTTGTAATTTTCAACAATATGATGTCCTCTACGAAGGACCTGCAAATAAAATTTCTGAAGACATCTCCAAGACAGATACACCAATCATCTATAGTCTTGTGACTCAGGAAATCACTTTCGCCCTTATGAAAACCAAGGAAATACCTCTATGTGGTTATACTCTCCTGTGCACGGAACACCCGAAATTATTCATTCTAGAAGCTAAACCTGGCAATACATTTGCTAGTCGGAAAACTATTCCTGTCAATAATCTTGACATCTTTACATACATGAACTCCAAGTTCGTGTATATAGAAAAACATGTCAAACAACAGATGACGTCTCTCTATAACAACGTCATTTCGCAAAAATGCGAGTTAGAAAGACAAGTAATTACTAATGCCTTATCTTTTGCTACACTCCAACCAGACGAATTTGCCTATCAGCTCATGAAAGGGCCAGGATACATGGCCGTTACAACAGGAGAAGCAGTACAAATAATTAAATGTATCCCTGTTGAAGTGATGGTAAGAAAAACTGGAGAGTGTTATACCGAACTTCCTATTTCTGTACGAAATCATTCCTTTTTCCTTACACCTAAGTCAAGAATTATCACCAAAATTGGCAACGAACGAGAATGCAGTTTAGAACTTCCTACTTTGTATCGAATCGAAGATACATGGGTGCAACTTACACCTAACATTCAAGTTAGACAACTGCCACCTCAACAGCTAAAACCCATGACTGCCTTAACCTGGAGATATCTCACACCGGGACCTTTGGCCGTAAGCGGAATATATTCTGATACAGATCTGGAGAAACTACGAAATCACATTATGTTCCCAGCCGAAAAGCCAGCTTTACTCAATGCCGTTGCTAGAGGACTAACTGGCCATTCCATGAACACTGAAGGAATCTCAGTGTACAACTTGCTGGATGAAAATTCTTTAAATAAAATTGTCGAAAGCACAGCCTCGCGAATCTGGAAGGGATTCATAAATTTTGGATCAGCAACCGCAGGACTCGTCGGAATCTTCATGATTATTCGCCTAGTAAAGTTAGTCATTGACACAGTCATTCATGGATACGCTCTTCACACTGTGTATGGTTGCAGCCTTCATCTACTCGGAGCTTTATGGAGCTCCCTCGCGAATTTGCTGCTCCATTTGGCACGGGAATCTTCTAGAAAATCTGGAGACGATAACCGAGAAAATCAATCACCTGGCGGAGGAACAACCATGCAAACCTCCAACATTGATCCCACTGCACCTGCGGAAGTAATTACTCAACAACCTCCACCAGCCAAACCTCCAAGGACAATGAACCCTTGCCACGAAGAAATCACCAAAAACGTAAATATACCTATATCATATACAAACCTAAGAGACCGCTTAAACACCCTAGATGAAAATATTTAATCTCCCTAGACCAAAATCCTCCGAAAACAATCGGATTTTGTCCTTATTAGGGGGGAGGTGTTACGTCCCGCAACGAAAAATTTAAAATCTTATTTATAAAAATATAATCCCTACCTATTCTCTCATCCTATATAATCTTTGCGCGATACTATATATAATCACTATATATTTGCGCCATAATATTATATATAATCAATATATATATACATCAATTTAATAATAATCAGTTCTCATGTAATCAAAATACTAGTAACCACCAGTACTAACCGAAAGCTGGACTTATACACATCTATCAATCAAGAAAAAGTAATAGGCTCTTTGAAACAGTCATTTATAATAATCGTAAAAGAATTTCAATATATATATAATTATTATTTATGCAATTTTAATAAAGCTGCAAAAGCCCCACACAATCACCTTAAAATCGCTTATGAAATTTCATAAATCAATAGCAAAATACTGTATATATATATATATATATATTTATATATATATTCGCCATAATCTCATATTAATACAATACATTGATTGATGTGGTATATAGCCAGAAAGATATTACAATGAATTAGCAGTACTGGAACTGGTCGTATATAATGATATTAATCTTAATAACTAACCTTACTAAGAAAAGAAATTTATTCGAAATTTTATTATCAAGAAAAACTCTTAGCAAATCATTTGCAACAAGACTTCGTATAAATTGGTATACGAACAAATCCGTCGGTAACTGGTCTTATAGCCTCTTGTGCGTTCCTTTACATTCTTCTGGTAAAATTGGCATGGGAAAACTTCCATAGCCATAAATCCCGAAACCTGAAAATAATATAATTAATTAGTATTTAGACAAATAAAGACATAAATCAATAAACAATGAAAAATACATATATATATATATATATAAAAGTTTAATTATTATCAAATAATAAATATATTTACTTTGATTATTTAATTATAAAATTAAAATGTAAAAACAGATGACCAGTAACGACTAAATAATAATCCTTTGTAAAATAACAAGCTTCTTTTAAAAAGGAAAATGATTTAAATAATTCTTAACGAATAAAATATAATTTGTTTCGAAGAATAGTATAAAGAATTTCGTATCTTATATAATCTTTACTTGTAATCATATATAATCACTATAAATCCACTTTATATTATATGTAACCAATATATATAGATATTCACTCAATATTCATATTATTCAGTTATCACATATAACAAAAAAAAGGATATCCCTATGCGTGTATACGCGCTTACTACAAAGGAAAAGGCATGAATCAAAATATTTTATCAAACGATACTCACCTAAATTCTATTAATAAATGATTTTGAGCCCATGCGTATCTTTTTAATAAATAGTATGTTCGGTTGTGATAAAAGAGATGCAGCGATTATAAATTTTGAAACCTGAAAATCAAATAATTAATTAATATTTTGTAATAAATAACCTACAGTAAAAATGCTAACAAATGCTCCGAAAGTGAGCCACATAAAATATTAATACGAAAATTTACAAAGAATCATCAATAACAAAAGGAAAGTTATAAAGTTAATATTCTACGTACATATAAGAATATGAAACAATAAATAAATGTACCAAGTCAATCAAAAATTAATACCCATGAATAATAATTGTTACTAAAACAATACGCTCTAACAATCAGTAATTATAATCCGTAATAAAATAATTAACAATATATATATATATATTTTTTATATTCAAGAGAAACAAAATTAATAAATTTTCCTTGAATAAATATTTTTCTAAGCGTTATAATAAATCTTTATTGTACATTAATACCATTGGCCAAATATGTCTGTATAAAACTCTAATTATTATTGAATAACATTTAACTTTGACTATTTAATTACAAAATGTAAATGGCCAATAATAACCAAATAATAATCTTTTATAAAGTAACGAGCTTCTTTCAGAAATTAATGGTTTAAACATTTCTTAATAAAGTATAATTAATAAAATATATATATAAAATATAATTAATGAATAAAATATAATTAATGAACAAAATATAATTAATCAAGCAAGAATTTCCTTTAAAAATCCTAGATTATTTTAATTTTTAGTCCTCGTTGAGTTCCCGATGTTCACTATCAGGAAGTAATTTTCCTCAGAGTATTGATACCTGAAAAATATAATAAATGTATGAGAAAATCTACTATAAAAATTATTAAACAAACCATTTAAAATATAATACATATTTGCCCACTTTTTATGATCCTATATATATAATATTTATCCTCTTCCTAATAACGTAAGACAGCTTGTTATAAATAAGTAGCAAGAATTCCAAGACCCAGCAACTGAAAATAATAATCAAATAATATTTGGCCGTATGAAAAATTAACTTAACAAAAATGTACTAAAAAATCAATCTATACAAAAATCTATAAAAGTTTGATTGATCAAAATTACTATATTAAAAAGGTTTAATATTTTATAAATGTATATAATTATATAGGAGTAAAAGAAATCAAATAGTAAAAGAAGTATAATAAATCAAATATTAATATATTAAATTTCAACAATAAATATATTAAATTAAATAATAATTACTAAACAATAACTAAATAATAAAGAAATGTCAAGAAATTATTATGAATAAAATTTTATACGTAACTCTTTGCTGCATGCAGAATAATAAGTCACCCTATAAACATAGCCTGCACTTGGTTGTCCACCGGGTGTCCCAATATTTTCATCACCTAACAAAAACGCTATACGGAAAAATAAAAATATATTTATTAATAAAATTCCTTAGAAATATATTTCAATAACAAATCACAAATATGCCTCCTCAAATATATAATTAACCGACTACATCTATCGAAATTTATACACGAGACCTCAATAGGTAGTAGTACGTGAAAGTGAGAGAGACCGCACTATCGGGTGACTCGCGCGAGTGAGAGAGACAGCGCTATACGTAATACCATATGTAAAAATTAATAAGAATTAAACCGCGAAACAAGCTCGGACAGACTTGTCACCCTCATTATTAGTATAAATACATATGTAATTATTAATAAAAATTTAAAAGATAATGCATTAAAATACTAAAGGTACATAATATTATACATGAATACATATATTATATATATATATATATATATATATAATATATATTTTATAAATATATGATATAATTAAATAAAACCTTTAATTCATTAATTAACTTATCAAAATAATAAACTTACCAAATAAACTTCCGAAATAATTCGCACAGATTCCTCAAAATCCTTTCAATTGTTACGTCCCGCAACAAAATTTTTATTTTTTATTTAAACACGCAAAATTTGTCTCTAATCTTTAAACTGTAGTTCCACCAACGAACATATAAATCTTAATCTCACCGCGTAACATATTATTGTTAATATAATTAATATTGTTAATTAAAATTCCATCACGCCATCTATTATCGCCAATATTTCTTATTATAAAATCTCACCGCGCAATGCAATATCACCAATACTTATAGTACATCAATATCATTCCGCCGCGCGATATACTATTGTCAATATCTCCGAAAATAATCTTTCTTTGTTAAGAAGCTAGCTATACATAACATAACCTCACTTAGGAATGATAGAAATAATTTTAAGTATTTGCCCACAGTATCATCCGCATAAAAATTATCTACTTTACCGACAATAGGCAAAATCACTCACGCAAAAGTTACCGACAGTCGATAAAATAAATTCCTACTTTACCGACAGAGTAAAAATTACCGACAGAAAAGTTACCGACGAATGGTAAAATAATTTCCTACTTTACCAACAGCAGGTAATGTCACCCGCACAAAAATTACCGACGGTTGATAAGGAAGTTTTCTACCTTACCGATCGAGCAAAAGTTACCGACACAAAAGTTACCGACACATGATAACACAGTTACCGACGTTACCGACTGAAGATAAAGTCATTTCCTACTTTACCGACTGAAGATAAGGTTGCTTCCTACTTTACCGATTGAAGATAATAATGTTGCTAACCTTACCGACATATAAGAGTATACCTCTTTTATTGATATATTATCCTGATACTAAAAAAGTTAAAAACTAAAATTCAAAGGATTTTTATTAAGTTATATATACATATATATATATATTTGTACACGTCTCAGCACCGACTATACATATATCTCATTATTTTAAGGCATAGACTATATCAAAAATCTTTGATTCCTTATTAACTCAAAAAATAATATAGATATAAATCTCGTTATAATTTTTACTTAAAGAGCACAAAAAGCTGAGTCGATACATATATGCATAATTATGAAAACTTCACTATTACCAATTTTATAACTAAAGTTTTAAATATGATTTTACGTATGCAATATTATAAGTCGCTAAAATGTGCTCAAGGCTAAATACAACGCATTTCTCAGAAGCGCCGATCGATCACAATTCTCAGAAATGCCTAGCTCTCCGCATTCCAAGCTCCGGAATATTCTAGAATATTCCGTTCGAATATTATTGCGCAACATGATGAAATAATTAATTATTATTAAGAGACAAACGAAATTATTGTTAAATGTTAATATTAAGCATATGCAATAATATTTATTAATTTATTAATTCAAAAACCTAACAGTTATAATTATTAAAAGTTAAATCTAAAGAATATTCCGTTCGAATATTATTGCGCAACATAATGCAACATGATGAAATAATTAATTATTATTAAGAGACAAACGAAATTATTGTTAACTGTTAATATTAAGCATACGCAATAATTTTTATTAATTTATTAATTCAAAAACCTAACGGTTATAATTATTAAAAGTTAAATCTAAGGAATATTCCGTTCGAATATTATTGCGCAACATAATGCAACATGATGAAATAATTAATTATTATTAAGAGACAAACGAAATTATTGTTAAATGTTAATATTAAGCATATGCAATAATTTTTATTAATTTATTAATTCAAAAACCTAACGGTTATAAGTATTAAAAGTTAAAATCAAAGAATAAAAATTGTTGCATAACATATTGAAATAGTTAATTAATAGTCTTTATTCCGCCGTAAATTAAAATTATGTTCACTTATATCACACCGCGCGAAATAGCTGCAATAATTTATTAAAAACAATTAATTTACATTATTTTATTCCACCGTGAATTAATTATATGCATATATAAAATAGCCGCAATACTTTGTTGCGCCATGAAATAAAATTAATTTATATTATATTATATTACTCTTTTAATTATATCCCACCGTGATATAAAATAAATTATTGCATGCTAAAACGAGAATTTGTTAACAATAATTATATTCATATAGATATATTATATATATATATACATATATCTATATCCCACTGCGTAATCATAAATATATATATATTTTCAGATGTTAAAAGAATTGTAATTATAATAATTATGATATCAGAATTTATTAATAATATTTAAAAGCATTTTTATATAATAATACATAAAGGAAAAGAATGAACTTTTGAACGGAGCATGCTAGAAACTCCGTTGACATTTCTACAGTAAGAGCTTAAAATTCTACATTAGAAAATATATGCATGTGAACTGCAAAGAAATTCTGATAGTCAAGTAATTATTATAAAAAATTATATGTCAAAAGACAATGTACCAGTATAGCCGATTCTATACTGACCGCTCCGTCGCCCCCACTCTAAATCAGAAGAGTCGCGCCACCTACAACTCAAGTTACGCCCAATTCCTGCGGCAACGCCCAGCAGCGCGCGCATCTTCCCCACGCTTGCACCAGCGGCGCGCGCAACCAGCCCGGAGAAGGGAACCAATGAGCGATCGCGCCGCCCACGCCTGAGGCGCACATCCTCCACCATCAGACCCAGCACGAAAAGTAGGGACCGACGCCTATATAAACCCGTGCAGAGCGGTCCTCCTCGCATTTTGCCCAACGTTTTCAACATTCAACTACCTCCGGCATTTGGCCCAGCGATCTTCACAGTGTTAACTTGTATACTTTAAAATAAAGTGTCTTCGAGCTTATAATCTGGGCCTCCTGCCACTTATTCTCCAACGGCTCCGGACCTCTCTTCAGGGACCTCGCCGAGGCAGTCGGTCTCCAGCAGAGAGGAATCATCCTTACACACCGAGAGACTTCATTGCTTGACTGCAACCCTCTTCCTGCGCCATCACCGAGGTAGACGGCATCCAGTGGAAGGAAGCAGCATCCACACATTAGAATACAGCAGCTCTTGGTAAATACTTAGATGAATGTTATTCATCTAAATTCTTAATTCAATTTCATTTCAACTTACTACTAACAACTAAATTCAGTGAAACAGTGCGCGACAATTCGGGAACCTTACCTTTGATTACCCGTATTCCTTAATCCAGTTATTCAATTTATTTAAATATTACTTCAAATTGGAAGACTTTTACTGGGACTTATCTCCTTGATAAGACGACTCGATTGACAGTGAATAAAGCGAGGCTGCTTCGGCAGGGTATTGCTCAAGGCGCGGCGCAGTGAAAAAGGCAATTATCCTCAGGGAAATTTCCTTTTTTTCTTGGAGCTGTTGACCATTCCTGGAAAACGGAACTAGAGTGTCCTGTCAATCGACGTTTGATTAGGCGAAGATACAATTTCGGCCCGGTTAATTGACAATTTTCATGAGATTGTCTTTTAATTTTGGAGCTGATTGACGCAACCGTCACATTGAATCTTGCCTTGATTTCAAGACACGAGATACATCCCAGAAATTAGTGATGATGCACTGGCTTAGCTTTTGATAATTTCAATTATTATTTTAGTACTTTCATTTATTATAACCTGACATTATAAGGTTAATACTAAGCCAGACGTTTGACAGGTGGATACATTATTAAAGTATCCAATCTCCTTATTCCTCCTCAAGCCTCTTCGATTTTCAGCAAACCGACTTTAGATATTCAAATCGCAATTTAAAAACAAGGCTAACCTAATAATTTAACGAAATTATATAAATTACCGTCGGTCGATAAAGTTACCATCGGTCGGTAAAACCGAAATCTACATTACCGACGGTCGGCAAACTAAAGTTACCAACGGTCGGTAAAACATAAATCTACATTACCGACGGTCGGCAAAACCGATGTTACCATCGGTCGGTAAAACAGAAACCTACATTACCATCGGTCGGTAAGTTTCGTGAGTCGATAATTACCCCGGGTCGGTAATTCATTATTACTATTACGACTTATTCTTCTCCGACTATATTCTAGCCGCGATCTAAACCCTTATGAAGCTTCAATAATTAGATCTTACTATTACTTTCTGTATTCTTGGGATAATAATTATTTATTACTGAACGAATAGTCACGCGAGACCCTTTCTTTTATTCAACAGGTGTTGGTCAACGTAAGTAACACCGAACCACTATACAATATTATTCCATCTTCACTTAATTAAATAAATTGTTACCAAACTATATAATTAATAGATGGTCCGCGCTCGACACTCAACCGCGGGTACTCGACGTGAGCTTTCCATTCGCAACGCTTCTCGCCATATACAACAGAATAGACGCACCCGACGATTACTGCTTAATCGCGTCTCATTCCTTAACGAACTTATAGAGCCAACCCCATCTACGATCAATCAGTCTTCTCCATTCATCCCAGAGATCGCAGAAATAAATGTTTCAACGTCAAAAGATCTGTCTCCCCCTCTAACCGAAGGAAATACAGAAATCCAAGAACCCCTCGACACTCAAATAAATACTTTCGCTTCAACGACACAACCTACGGGAAATAACTACACTCCCTTTGAAACAACAGAGGAACTACCTGAAGAACTGAGCGACCTTATCTTGGAAACCGAAGAGCGAAACGCTGAGATAGCGTCAAACCCAGAACAATATAATTATTCGCCGGAAGAAGACGATTCCTATCCTCCTCCAAGCTATTCACCAGTAACATACGAGGATCTAGACCCTTTCGCTCCCTTGGAGATTCCCCAAATAGAAATCGCGATACCTATTGCAAATATCGATAGCGAATATTCATATATTCTCCCAGAAATATACGGTTACTCTTCGGAGGAATAAATCCACATTTATTCAAGTTATAAAAGAAAAGAAACAAAAGGTGAAATAAATAAAGAAATCTTAAATCTATATAAATCATTTATTTATTCGCATTCCCTCCTGAATCCTCTCTCGAAGAGCACAACAGACCTTCAATCTCTCGGCGTCCCAGGGTATAGCCGGCCTAGCAGGTTGCCCTAAAACAAATTGAGAGATTAATTGCGTCCAACTGGGAAAGTAAGACTTCCAGACCAGTCCTGAGGAACTGGGGACGTAACAGAAAACATTATTTTTGGTGGCAGCGGTGGGATTTGCCGAAGGATCTCCGATCTGTGCTTTTGAGAGATTCAGTGGATAAGAATAAACAATTTTCAACGTAATCATGCAAACTCGCTCAAGCTCTGCAAGCTCCGTAACCACAGGAGCTACGAAAAAACAATATAGCCCAGAAGAAATTGAAATCATAATGAAGAAGATGCACGAGAAGGAACAATTATTAAAAGAACAGTCAGAGGATCTACAAGTTAAACAAGAGCGTCTTAGAAGAACTCAAGAAGAATTAGAACAAAGAGAATTTACCGAAGACTCCACAGGCATGGAACAATTAATATCATCGATGCATAAGATAGCTGATCAAATTGAAAGAATTAATTCAAGGATTACAAACTTGGAAAATTCCACTCAAGACACAAGGCATGATAGGCCTGAAACACAAACGACTCCGCAACTTTCTCCGCATAAATTTGATGTGATGGATCAACCATCCCCCATACGACTTAAAGATGCTATCGACACGATTCCTAAATTCGATGGACATAAAATGTCCGTTTTCCATTTCAGTAAAATCTGCGAACGCGCTCTTGAATTAATACCGCAGTATCATGAATATTTCTTAGTCCAACTAATAATGAATAAATTACAAGGACACGCTTACTCTGCAGTAGAAGGATCTGAATATCATACTGTTTTTGAATTAACACAAAGATTGAAGCTTATATTTGGACCGAATAAATCGGTAGACCAATATAGAGGAGAAATGGCAAATGTATACATGAAGCACAACGAAAATATTTTCGATTATATTGGAAGAGTGCAAGAATTACGTGCTGCAATCGTCGATGGAGAAACAGACTATACTGGACATATAGATGAGAGATTAAAAGATGCAATCGAGATGACTACATTACACAGTTTCATTAACGGACTTCCATCTGATCTGCTAGTAAGAGTCAAGTTGGAACATCCGCATACTCTCAAAGATGGAATAAGCACTGCCATCCAATTATCAAAAACTATAGAAGCAGAGAACATACGGAAACGAACCGTGTTCCGTCCGAATTTCCAACCACGTGCAGATCGACCTAATAATTATAACAGCACTTCTCGCCAATTTCCTGTAGCTAACAACACTAATAATCAATCTAAACCGGGTAATGGGAATACAACTACATTACCACCAGCTCTTCCAACAATCTCAAGACCAGCAATACCCACTGGACAATCTCCGCAGAATTATCAAACAAAGATTTGCCGTTATTGTAAAACTCCAGGCCACCTGATACAAGAATGCCGAAAACTAGCCTGGAGACGAGCTCAAGAAAGAATACAGCAACCAGTAAATTCGGGAAACGCTCAAGGCGTTCCGATAAATCCCGGCGTCCGTCGGAACGATCAGCAACAAGGGCGCCAGACTTATCTCATACAAGGAAAACCAAGCGCCACAGTCCCCCCGGAAGCAACAGTGCAAGCCTCCGGATCTGCCAATTGAATAACAATCAGCATCCTACGGATTTACCTACGATTACATTAGCTTCTCCAGACTTGGCAAAAGAATGCAGATTTATGATCGACTCAGGATCCGGTTTAAACCTTATTAAGGAAGGATGCCTGAAACCATACGTTAATCTTGATACAACCAATCCCCTCTGCTTGCAAGGGATTGCCTCTGAAACCGTCGTTACTTTAGGCGTCATTTTTATGACGATACTCGGCAGAACGTCCGAATTCTATGTAATCTCTGACTCAATCGCATTCCCACAGGATGGGATCTTAGGCAACAAGTTCCTGAGGGAACGAGCCGTTACTATAGATTACAAAAATAATTTTATTCAACACGAGGATGAAAGAATTCCTTTTCTAAACTCAAATTCTGTACTTCTTAAAGGAAGGAGCGTTACCCCTTGCTCTTTTCCAATCTCAAGTCACCAACAAGTCGGTTATGTGCCACGTCATACTCTAGCCGAAGGCATCTATTATGGGCAAGCAATCGTTACTAATAATAACGGGAAGGCATACATGCCTATCTTTAACACTTCCGAGGAAGAATTCATTTTCAATATCCCCGTTATTCAACTACAAGATTTTGACGTCTGTGAGCCAGACGTATCAGCTACTAACTCCGTTGGATTAGAAGAAACCCGAGGGAAATTCTCTAATGCCATCGACAATCCTATTTATTTTAATCAAGCATTGCCCCAATCTACTGAAAGAGCTACTGACGTTATAAACCTTCTTCGACTAGAACATCTGAACTCCGAGGAGTCAGCAAATATACAGTCTCTAGTATACAAGCACGCCGATAGATTTCATATTACTGGTGAACATCTTCAAGCTACTAATGCCGCGCAACACTATGTCCCTACTATTAATTAAGTACCAGTTCACACAAAACAATACAGGTTTCCCCCTGTACATAAAGAAGAGATCGATAAACAAGTAACCGAATTATTATCCTCAGACTTAATCGAAGCATCAACCTCACCTTATAACTCTCCACTCTGGATTGTTCCTAAAAAACCAGACTCCCTAGGAAACAAGCGATGGCGAATGGTCATCGACTACCGTAATCTTAATGAAAAAACCATAGGAGACGCTTATCCTTTGCCGAACATAACAGATATACTCGATCAACTCGGGTCCGCTAAATATTTCTCTGTATTAGACTTAGCGTCAGGATTTCATCAGATTCCTATGTCATCAAAAGATGCTCATAAGACTGCTTTTTCCACACCTTATGGACACTACCAGTTTAAAAGAATGCCGTTTGGATTAAAAAACGCACCCGCAACATTTCAAAGACTGATGGATAACGTGCTCTCTGGCTTACAAGGAAACGAATTATTCGTTTACATGGATGACATCGTTATATATGCAAGATCTCTAAAGGAACACGAAGTCAAATTCGAAAGATTGATGGAAAGATTGAGAACAGCAAACTTAAAGCAGCAACCTGATAAATGCGAATTCCTACGACAAGAAGTCATGTATTTAGGACATATAATCGGAGCTGACGGAGTCAGACCCGATCCTGCAAAAGTAAAAGCCATTATGAAATTTCCTACGCCAAGAAATCCCAAAAACATTAAACAGTTCTTAGGATTAGCTGGATATTATCGAAGATTCATACCGAATTTTTCCAAAACCGCTAAGCCATTAACAGATCTTTTGAAAAAGAATAAAAAATTTGAATAAAAAGAAAATCAAGCAGAAGCATTTAATAAATTACAGCATTCATTATGTTCCAAACCTATATTGCAATATCCGGATTTTAATCAACCTTTTATATTAACCACCGACGCTTCTGGATGTGCCGTCGGAGGCGTACTTAGTCAAGGAGAAATTGGAAAAGATTTACCCATAGCTTATACTTCACGCGTTTTGAATACAGCAGAACAAAATTATTCTACGATTGAAAAAGAATGCCTTGCAATTATTTACTGTGTAAACCACTTTCGACCATATTTATATGGCAGAACTTTTACAATTATCACGGATCACAAGCCTTTAGTGTGGCTACATTCCATTAAGGACCCTTCTTCGCGATTATGGAAATGGCGGATGAAATTATCCGAATACCAATACGAAATAAAATATAAAAAAGGAACTTTAAATAATAACGCCGACGCTTTATCTAGAAATCCTGCTGTCAACATAGCCGTACCTTTATTCATTGTTGACGAATATTCTTCCGATGAATCTATTTTCTCGCCTCAACCTCCAGGCATCTCTAGAAAACAGAAATTAAATCAAAAGAATAAAAGAATCGTTCAAGCTACAAGAACCTCTACCCCCATACAGCAGCAAGAAGTGGAAAACTCCAACATCAACTCTGAAGATCACGACGACAGTCAAGTTATCATCGAAGAAGTAACAGACTCCGACGGAAGTACTGAGTCCGATTATACTGAAATAATAGATTCGAATATTATACCTCATCAACCGAAACCTCCAGAGCCTCCGCCATGGAGCCGAGCTCAAGTCCGAGAAGTACGAGAAAGCCTATTAAAGCAAAAAGATAATCATGTAATATTTCTTTACCAAGATGGTACTCCTTACGATAATGGAGCCAAACAATATCAAGAAGCCAACTTGCTTCCTAATTACGAAGAATTAACATTCGAAAGAGCCAGAATTCGTACAGTAGAATCCAACACGCTTATCGCTCTCCCTATAAAATTAAACAATCGTATTTTAATAGAAGCTCAAAATCTTAAAAACTGTTTGAAATCTTTAGTAGACGTCATTACTGAACTCGATCTATCATCTTTCAGTCTTAGCAAAACCGACCGTTTCGACGATTTGCCATGGTCTTATATAGTTAACCAGTTTAAAAAACATCTCCAAGAATTACCTGTCAAAATTACCATATGCCTAAATCTTATACAGACTCCTGAAATAGAGCAACGACTCTCCCTAATTTTAGAAAACCATGCCTCTGCGCATGGCGGACATAAAGGAGTGACAAAAACATATAACCGCCTCCGTTCTCGATATTGTTGGAAGACAATGAAGAAAGATATTCAAGATTTCATAAGGACTTGCCGTGAATGTCAGCTAAAGAAATTAACTAGAGTTAAAACAAAGCAACCAATGGTTATTACTGATACGCCTGGAATGGCTTTCGACAAGGTTTCATTAGATATTATGGGACCTCTGCACATCACGGATAACAATCATCAATACATATTAACTATGCAAGATTTACTAACGAAATATTCCGTGGCATCACCTCTACAAGAAGCCACATCTTTAACAATAGCTGACGCTTTTACCAAGGAATTTATTTGCATATACGGAGCCCCTCGTGCCATATTAACGGATTAGGGAACTAACTTTTTATCAGCTCTAATGAGACAATTAACGAAGAAGTTTGGCATACAACATTTTAAGACCACAGCTTATCACCCTCAGTCAAATGGATCACTAGAACGCTCACATCATGTACTAACAGAGTATCTAAAGACACAAATAAATAGAGAAGCAAATTGGGACGAATATATTAAACTCGCAATGTTTTCATACAACACTAGCGTACACGAAGGAACTAGATATTCACCCTACGAATTGGTTTTCGGGCGAATAGCTCGACTACCCTCTGCACATCCTATCATCGAAGAAAATACTGAACCTACTTACCATGAATATATCACAAATCTCTTTAACAAAATAAGAGATCTGCAAGCTCAAGCTCATTCAAATCTAGTACAAGCTAAAGAGAGAAGCAAGAGATATTATGATCGAAATATAAACCCTCGAGCTCTTGAACAAGGAACGTTAGTTTATTTATTAAAAGAACCGCGTAAAGGAAAATTCGCCGACCAATATACGGGTCCCCATGAGGTACTTGAATTATTACCTCCCAGCAACGTCAAACTCAAAATCGGAAATCAAACTCGAATTGTCCACGTCGACAAAGTAAAGCTCGCACATTCTAAACCCGGATGAAACATTAATGTTAATTTCTCTTTTTATTTCAGATGCTTTGGCACCGACAGCCGATTCGGCCGCAGCCAAATACCCAGCAGGTACATCGAATCAGGGATTCATTCCTATTCGCTCATTGCACTCATGTCCACGGGGCAATCTGCCTCGAGGATGACACTAACTTTTGTGACCGGTGTTACGATCAAACTCACACCGCGATAATCCGGGAAAATTACCAGAAAATTCATAGACATTTTTTCGTAAATAGTCATCTAGTTAAAGAAGAATACTGCATAACTTGCGGTATAGTGGTAATAGAAACTCAAGATATAATTAATTGCATTCCCTGTGTCGCAACAGCTACTAAATTACTACAAACACTAGAAGAGACTTCGACTCATACCGATTATACATACCCCATAGTCGTAAATGTCTACGACAGAACCCCTGCGCTATAGGACATATCGAAAGAATGTCCGGTGTCTTTTGTTGTGCGATAACTCAAGGATACCGAGATCCATACTTCAATACATACTTCTGTGAGCCCTGCTATATCGAGATACAATTATCTCTACTAATTACTCAGCTTCCTCAATTTTTTGTTCACTATTTCTTCATTGGACCATTCCACGTGGAATACCGTTGCGCCAACTGCTTACGAAACCTAACCACTCTGAGCCCTATACATCAATGTTCTATTTGCATCAGAGATCTTACTGAAATACTATCTATATATTTCCTTTCCACTATTTGTGATGTCTCGACAAATACCTAATGCCGCATGTATAAAATTACACGGGTATCTCCACATCCATAACCATAATCATTATTGTTGTCCTTGCTACTGTTTACTCTATACTCCTATTACCCAACGATTCTACCTACCCATAAATTCCCACATAATATCCATTGCACCCCATGCAATACAGACACTCTGTGCTCATTGCTACAGACCTATATCTATCATAAGGCATTTAGCCACTTGCCCCACTTGCATAAGAAATATAGCTAGAATATTTCGGGATACACAACCTCCAACCGTTTCCATAAGTGAAGAAAGAACCCCCGAATCGTAAGAACATGCAATCCGAAATTAACACGGACACGTTAGCTCATGTAGTACATGAGGAATGGAACGGATATCTCTGTCAAAAAGAAAATTTATATTTTTGCCGTACGTGCAAAGATCGCGACATCTGTACCCATCGTCTTGTTCAAATCAAATACCACAGTATATCTAAATTCTGCCCTTTGAACGATTTTCGCGAATTCGAATGTTGCATATGCACGACGAAAGTATGCCGTATAACTCCTATTACCACCTGCACTGAGCAGTGTTTTCTAAATTATATACAGGAGGAACGCGAACGCGAAAACAGTGACAAAGAAAATAGAGAACAAAATTAAAATCCAAGAACCAAAATTCTGTCATCACGATGGAAACTCCAAGCAGCACCACTTGTAATCATTTGATTCATGGCCTCCTAGTTCATTTTCCTAAAATCCATGAGGCAAAATGTAAAAAGATTATATTTTATAAAAGACTTGTAGAATCTCGTGTAATATGCATGTGCTGTTCTTGTCATAGGCTCAGCCGACTCAGAGGCCAAGCCTCCTTAACAGTCTGCCATTGGATTACCTCTGGCAATCTTAACTTCGCTGCATGCGAATTCTGCAATACTACTCTTGAGACAACTCGCTCTATCTTTAACTGTTCTGAATGCGTCTATACTTATCTCGAAAGAGCCATAATTGAAAGAAAACGTGGGAGGAACATAAATGACATAAATGCCTTCGCCTATTGCAGAACACATAATCAGGGTCAAATTTCCTGAATTCAAAGATGTGTCTACCAATTAAGGCCAAGACACCAGTCCACCCACTGCTCGACAATACCTTGTTCAATAGTTTAAACATAAGATGCACCATAACTTTAACACACGATGTCATGGGTTCCGAAGACCCTTACATAATTTGCGCCAAATGTTATAAGCCACGAATTTATAATAAGGTCTTAACGCAATATCTACATGCATTCCATTTTGGAAATGTGCCAAAAATCGCCTGTCGGATATGCGGAGGGAAATGCTATCAAAATAGACCACTTATAGAATGCTGAACATGTACACGCGCATATTACCAATTCCTCCAACACATATCTGGAGAGGAAGAAAATTGTAAACGATTAGTAGCTCTAATCGTAAATTCACAAACTCTGAGAATAGAATATAGCGTTCCTGAAGCAGATCTTGACTTAGAAACTAGAGACGATCTAGTAAATCGCATAGAATCACTATAAGAGTCTTAACATTAATATTAACGCATGCATAACGCTTACCTCCATTATAAGAAGCCTTTATTATATAACATAGACTCGCGTATACATATATTATATTTAAGAGGAAGCATGTAACCGCCGAAAAAATTGTCAAAGCCACATAGAATTGTTTAACGAATACATATTAATTACTTTGGTGGCAGCGTACATATTTAAAATAATATAATTAACCATTTAGAGTATATACGTGTATGACTCGGGAAAAATAATAGAATAATGATAATGAAAAAATTAATATATATATATATATATATATATATATATATATATATATTAATACAAATAAAATATTTTGGTGGCAGCTAATTTAAAGAAATAATCCCACCGCGATAAAAAAAAATAATAATAATAAATAATATATATATATATATATCCCACCGCAAATACATATATACATATAAAACTAAATAACTTTAGTGGGAAATCTAACGCTTAAGGAAAAATAATAAAATTTTAGTGGCAACGGTGTATTATGTTAAAGCAATAATCTCACCGCAAATGAATACACATATATATTCCATATACTCTAGCAGTAATCATAAGTACTAGTTATTACTCATGTAATCGTATAATACAAAAATACATATGTATATATATCTTACGTTAGGGATCATTATTTCAGACATAATGACGTCCCTTATCCTAATAATCTTACTAAGTGAAGCATCCGCTTTAATTGGATTCGATTGCGGAGGACAAAACCTCAACGTCACTACAGTCTCTCTTCTTGACGTTGGCGAATGTGACTTAAAAATTCGAAAGCCAAATACATCTAGTGTCCATATCCAATTGTTACAACTATCTGACTACAGTCATATTGAAGTTATTCAGTGCAAGATCGAAATTTCAAGAACTATTTTCCATTGCGGAATGCACTCACATATCTCAGCCGTTCACAACGGAAAAGCCGACTATGTCCATGAAACCGGACATTCCCAGTGCTTGCGTATGTTTCAAGACGGAAGTATAACACTCGCCGAATACGTTTTAATCCTTGGGATCAAGGTTAATCAAACGACGTACCGAAGTGTCACCCTTAGGGGACGATTGCAAGTCGATGGATATTGTAAAGGAGCGCAATATTCCGATCCATATGGAACCTGGGACAATGTAGTTGTCCAAGCCGCTGTAAAAATTACTTTGAAATCAGCCTACGTACCAGTGCAAATAAATACTGGAAAAATTAAATTAAGATCAGGAACGGTATGCAATCTTGCTGCCGGTTCTTGTCTAGACGCCGACGATGGATATACTTACTGGAAACCCGTACCTACGGATACATGTAATTTTCAACGATACGATGTCCTTTATGAAGGACCAGCAAACAAGATCTTCGAAGACAGCTCTCACTCCGATTCTCCAGTAATATACAGCCTAGTAACTCAAGAAATTACCTTTGCTCTTATGAAGACTAAGGAACTTCCCCTGTGTGGATACACACTGCTATGCACGGAACATCCGAAATTATTCATCCTAGAAGTAAAGCCAGGAAATACGTTCGCGAAACAAGGAACCATCGCCGTTAATAATTTAGACATCTTTACATATATGAATTCCAAATTCGTATACATCGAAAAACACGTCAAACAGCAAATGACATCCCTATATAATAACGTCATTTCTCAAAAATGCGAACTAGAAAGACAAGTAATAACAAATGCTTTATCTTTCGCCGCTCTCCAACCAGATGAATTCGCCTACCGGCTGATGAAAGGCCCTGGATACATGGCCGTCACTGCAGGAGAAGCCGTCCACATAGTTAAATGTATTCCTGTGGAAGCAATGGCAAGAAGAACTGAAAAATGCTATACCGAACTCCCTGTTACTATAAGAAATAATACTTTCTTCTTAACACCTAAATCTAGAATTATCACGGAGCTCGGAAATGAACGAGAGTGCAGCATGGAACTACCCACCTTATACCGTATAGAGGATACCTGGATACAGCTTACACCTACGATTCAAGTCCGACAAGTATCGCCTGAACAATTTAAGCCTATGGCCTCTTTAACATGGAAGTATCTCACTCCTGGACCACTAGCCGTGAGTGGAATCTACTCCGAAGTCGATCTAAAAAAGTTAAGAGACCACATTATGTTTCCTGCCGAGAAACCAGCATTATTGAACACTGTAGCTCGAGGACTAACGGGCCGCAGCGTCAATACTGACGGAATATCAGTGTATAATTTACTTAATGAAGATTCTTTAAACAAAATAGTCGAGAGCACCGCCTCTCGAATCTGGAGAGGATTCGTTAACTTCGGATCTGCGACCGCTGGACTCGTTGGAATATTCATGATCATTCGTATAATCAAATTATTAATCGATACTATAATCCATGGTTATGCCTTGCATACAGTGTATGGTTGCAGCCTACATCTATTAGGAGCCGTATGGAGCTCCCTCGCAAATCTGCTGCTCCATCTGGCGAAGGAACCCCCTTCCCGGAGATCAAAGGAAACTAACGGACACCAATCGGACAACGACGGAACTAATGTCGCAATCAATCCAACCGCAGAAGCAAACGCACCTCCAGAAATAATCACACAGCAACCTCGACCAGTTAAACCGCCGAGGACATCAAAAGCTGGCAACGCAGAAAACACCGAAGAGGTGAATATTCAAAATCCTTACACTAACCTAAAGAATCGCTTGAACACAATAGATGAGAATATCTAACTCCCTCAAACAAAATCCTCTGAAAACTATCGGATTTTGTCTTCATTAGGGGGGAGGTGTTACGTCCCGCAACAAAATTTTTATTTTTATTTAAACACGCAAAAATTGCCTCTATAATATTTAAACTGTAATTCCACCGACGAACATATAAATCTTAATCCCACCGAGTAACATATTATTGTTAATATAAATTAATATTGTTAATTAAAATTCCATCACGCCATCTATTGTCACCAATATTTCTTATTATAAAATCTCACTGCGCAATGTAATATCACCAATACTTATAGTACATCAATATCATTCCGCCGCGCGATATAATATTGTCAATATCTCCGAAAATAATCTTTCTTTGTTAAGAAGCTAGCTATACATAACATAACCTCACTTAGGAATGATAGAAATAATTTTAAGTATTTGCCCACATATAGTATCATCCGCATAAAAATTACCTACTTTACCGACAATAGGCAAAATCACCCACACAAAAGTTACCGACAGTCGATAAAATAAATTCCTACTTTACCGACAGAGTAAAAGTTACCGACAGAAAAATTACCGACGGTCGATAAAATAAATTCCTACTTTACCGACAGAGTAAAAGTTACCGACAGAAAAATTACCGACGGTCGATAAGGAAGTTTTCTACCTTACCGACCGAGTAAAAATTACCGACAGAAAAATTACCGACGGTCGATAAGGAAGTTTTCTACCTTACCGACCGAGCAAAAGTTACCGACAGAAAAATTACCGACCCATGATAACACAGTTACCGACGTTACCGACTGAGGATAAAGTCATTTCCTACCTTACCGACAGTGAATACTGTCCGTACCCACATTACCGACAGAGGGCAGCGCCATCTCTGGTGTAGCGATGATACTAACTTTACCGACATATAAGAGAATACCTCTTTTATTAATATGTAATCCTGATACACAAAAAATTTTACAAATCAAAAACCAAAAGACTTTATATACATATATATATATTTTTGAACACGTCTCGGCACCGACTACACGTATATCTAATTATTTCGGGGCCTAAATTATATCAAAAATCATTGATTCCAGATTAACTCGAAAAATACTATAAATAAAAATCTTATGACAATTTTCCCTTAAGGAGCATAAAAAGTCAGACCGACACATGTATACATAATTATGAAAACTCCAATACTACTAATTTTATAAACGAAGTTTTAAATCTAATTTTCCGTATGCGATATTATGAGTCATCATCACATTCCAAACTAAGACTATGGAATATTCCGCTCGAATACTATTGCACAACATTACGCAACATGATGAAATAATTAATTATCATTAAGTAACAAATGAATTTATTGTTATTAAGCGTATGCAATAACCTCCATTTAGATATTAATCCACAAAAAATCCGTTCAAAAGAACATTGCGCAACATAACGAAATAATTAACTTATTGTTAAACATTAATATTAAGTACATGCAATAATTTTTATTCAAGAACGTAATAGATATAAATATTAAAAATAAAAACAAAGAATAAAAATTGTTGCACCATTTACTGAAATAATTTATAGTCTTTATATACTTATATCCCACCGCATAAATACTTATGTTAAAATAATTGTAATTATAATAATTATGATGTCAGAATTTATTAACAATATTTAAAGGCATTTTCCATAATAATACATAGAGACAAAAATGAACTTTCGAACGGAGCATGCTAGAAACTCCGTTGACATTTCTACAGCTAGAGCTTAAAAAACTACATTAGAAAATATATGCATATAAACTGCAAAGAAATTCTGATGGTCTAATAATTATTATAAAACTTATGTGTCAAAATACAATGCAACCAGTATAGCCGATTCTATACTGACCGCTCCGTCACCCCCACTCCAATTCTGAAGAGTCCCACCATCTACAAATTAAACTACGCCCAAACTACGCCCAATTCCTGCGGCAACGCCCAGCAGCGCGCGCATCTTCCCCACGCTCGTGCCAGCGGCGCGCGCAACCAGCCCGGAGAAGGGAACCAATGAGCGACCGCGCCGCCCACACCGAGGCGCGCGCATCTTCCGAGGCGCGCGCATCCGTCACGTCAGCGGGAGCCAATCCCAAATCATTGTGCAACAATCACGTCAGAGAAAACCAATCACCCGTTGACAACGCGGCACATCCCTCGAGGCGCACGCATCTTTCGAGGCGCGCGCAGCCAGAAGCAGAGGAGGGAACCAATCACTGCTCGACTCCCTCCATGGAGAAGCGCATCTCCTACTATTGGGACCGTGTGTAAAACTGGGACTGACGACTATATAAACCCGTGCAGAGCGGTCCTCCTCGCATTTGGCCCAACGATCTTCAACATTCAACTACCTCCGACATTTGGCCCAACGATATTTACAGTGTTAACTTGGCACTTTGCCCAACGATCTTCACAGTTAATACTTATATCTCCGAGATTTTGTACGTGTATTCAGTTAATAAATTCAGTGACTATTGAACATTGAGTTTCTCAATCAAACTCCTGGACTGCAACCTCCATCCCGAACTGTCACTGAGGTAGACGGTATCCAGCGGAAGGAAGCAGCATCCACTCATCAGCCTAGTGAAGGGAAGCAGCCTTCACACACCAGGACATTTCAGACACTGGTAAATATCCGGCCACTTGTCATTAATCTAACCTTTAATTTCTACTAACAACTAAATTCAGTGAAACAGTGCGCGACAATTCGGGAACCTTACCTTTGATTACCCGTATCCCTTAATCCAATTATTCAACTTAGTAAAAATCATTTCCAATTGGAAAATTCATCTGGGACTTATCTCTTTGATAAGACGACGCGATAGACAGTGAGCGAGTGCGAAACTGCAGCGGCAGGTC
Source organism: Camponotus vicinus (assembly GCF_025532165.1). Classification (NCBI taxonomy): domain Eukaryota; kingdom Metazoa; phylum Arthropoda; class Insecta; order Hymenoptera; family Formicidae; genus Camponotus; species Camponotus vicinus. The sequence goes on from NW_028141977.1 coordinate 6,711,470, forward strand.
GAACCCAAGTCTGGCTCGGTGGAAAAATAATTATCTTGAGGAATTTATTCCCATGATAGAGGTTGTTTCTCAACCTAGAGCTGGTGAGGCAATAGAAAAAATAAGCGTCCTCCTGTCAATCGACGTCCGAGTAGGCAAAAATACAGTTTTCGATTAATAGGCAATTATCCTGAGGGATTTACCCCAATGATAGAAGTTGACCTTTTGATCTTGGATTGAATTTAGCCTTAACTTCAAAATACGAGATACATCCCAGGATTTAGAGACAATACACTGGCTTAGTTTATAACAATTTGAATCATTATCATTACTTGCAATTATAACCTAACCTTACGAGGTTAATACTAAGCCAGCCGTATGATAGGTGGATACCTTGTCAGCGTATCCAAACTCCTGATTTTTCCTCGAATCCCCTTTCGATTTTCAGAGAATCAAAATAAAATAAGAATTTATTTGAAACCAAGATAACACATTAACATTTCAAACAAATAAATTCTCGATAATCCTAATTTACCATCAGTTGGTAATTTTTCCAATAGTCATCAATCAAAACTTACCATCAGTCGATAACTTACCATCGGTCGATAACTTACCATCGGTCGATAACTTACCATCAGTCGATAACTTACCATCGGTCGGTAAAACAGAAAGTGATGTTAACCATCGGTCGGTAAAACAGAAATCTAACTTACCATCGGTCGGTAAAACAGAAAGTGACGCTAACCATCGGTCGGTAAAACAGAAACCTAACTTTCCATCGGTCGGTAAAACAGAAATTTACATTACCGACGGTCGGTAATTTTCGGGAGTCATCGTTACTAACAATAAAATTTTTTATACTAATCTTTCTATTTCTGCCGGTCTATACTTCTATCAACTTTGGGGACATCTATCTGACTATACTCGGGATAACAATTATAAATTGAACATTCATATGGAATTCCTTTTTCTTTTTTTTATTAACAGGTATCGGGTATTCTTAAATTCAACTTTACGCAAAAGTAAGTGACATCAAAATCACCAAAGTCTTAAATACTAAATAGACAGGTTTATAATTGGTTAATTAAACGACAGATGGTCCGAGTGAGACAAGGTAACTTCAATACCCGTCGAAATATTCTACGCCGTGTGAGACGAAATAGGCAAACGCGACGTACCTTCTTCCCTATCATCACTCTTGAGAATGAAATCATTGCACCAGTTCCCGAGATCATCGACTTAGAACCTCAGTCACCTATCCCCATAATCACTATTGAGGAAGAAATCCACGAAATTATCCCAGTCCCACATAATCAATATTCTCCCTCCAATCTAGTAGAAAGAATTACCGAAGATAGAAGCAACTGTTCAACCATCTCGCTAAACTCCGACCAGGCATCCATCCCCGGACCTTCAGTGGATTGGAGTCAGAGTCCAGAGACTGCTTCCATCTCGGGGACATTCCAACATCTTGACACCGTACCCCTATACAACTACTATCCCGAGGAAAACGGCCTATATAGTTCTCCTAGCTATTCCCCCGTGGCATATGAAGACCCAGACCCCTTTGAGCCCTTAGAGATTTCCCTAGCTTCCCCAGAAAGACCCATCTCAACCATCAACATCGAATATTCTTACTTTCTACCAGAATTGTACGGTTACCCGAGGGAGGAATAAAAGGATATTCAAATTTGTAAAATAAAATATATATATACTTTGAACAAAATAAACTTATAAAATTTAGTATGAACGTTTATTCACTCTCCACCTAGAATCCTCTCTGTCAAGCACAATAGACCTTCAATCTCTCGGCGTCCCAGGGTATAGCCGGCCAAGCAGGTTGCCCTAAAACAAATTGAGAGATTAATTGCGTCCAACTGGGAAAGTAAGACTTCCAGACCAGTCCTGAGGAACTGGGGACGTAACACATTCATAGAATTGCAAGACTATGATACTCATGAAATAACAGAGAATTCCACTGGAACCCAAGGGCTTCCCAGAGGATTAATCAGAACTTCTAACTCCAACAATCTCGCTGGACTAGACGAACCCCGAGTGGAATTCGTCAAAGCCATAGATAATCCCATTTACTTTAACCAGGCATTATCAACACCAACAGATAGAACTGTTGATGTCATAAACCTTCTACGCCTCGAACATCTGAATTCCGAGGAATCAGAAAATGTTCGACTACTAGTTTTCAAACACTCCGACAGATTTCACCTTCCCGGTGAACATCTCCAAGCGACAAACGCCGCTCAGCATTCTATTCCTACTATTAATGAAATGCCTGTCCACACGAAACAATATAGATTTCCTCCTGTACATAAGGAAGAAATTAATAAACAAGTAAATGAATTATTATCTTCTGATCTAATAAGACCTTCTACTTCCCCTTATAACTCTCCTTTATGGATAGTTCCGAAAAAGCCAGATTCCCTAGGGAATAAAAGGTGACGAATGGTTATCGATTATCGAAATCTCAATGAGAAAACAATAGGCGATGCCTATCCTCTTCCAAATATAACGGATATATTAGATCAACTTGGATCTGCAAAATATTTTTCAGTACTGGACTTAGCCTCCGGTTTCCACCAAATACCCATGGCATCAAAAGATGCCCATAAAACTGCTTTCTCTACACCTTACGGACATTACCAATTCAAACGAATGCCATTTGGATTAAAAAATGCTCCTGCAACATTTCAAAGATTGATGGATAACGTTCTATCCGGACTTCAGGGAAATGAATTATTCGTCTACATGGATGATATTGTCGTATATGCACGATCATTGCAAGAACACGAAAGCAAGTTCGAAAAATTAATGCAGAGATTGAGAGCTGCAAATTTAAAATTACAACCAGATAAATGCGAATTCTTACGACGTGAAGTTATGTATCTAGGACATATAATTGGATCTGACGGAGTCAAGCCTGACCCCTCTAAGATAAAGGCAATAATGAATTTTCCTACTCCGAAGAATCCGAAAAACATCAAACAATTCCTAGGACTAGCCGGATATTATAGAAGATTTATTCCAAATTTTTCCAAAGTCGCAAAACCATTAACTGATCTCTTAAAAAAGGATAAGAAATTCGATTGGCAGGACAAACAAGCAGAAGCATTCGATATTCTAAGGAATTCACTATGCTCTGAGCCTATTTTACAATATCCCGACTTTACTAATCCATTCATTCTAACCACTGATGCATCTGGATATGCGGTCGGAGGAGTGCTCAGTCAAGGAATAATAGGGAAAGATCTACCCGTTGCCTACACATCTCGAATTCTAAATTCCGCCGAACAAAATTATTCTACAATAGAGAAAGAATGTTTAGCTATCATTTATTGTGTAAATCATTTTAGACCTTATTTATACGGAAGAATATTCACGATAGTAACTGACCATAAACCATTAGTGTGGCTACACTCCATCAAGGACCCTTCCTCAAGATTATGGAAGTGGAGAATGAAACTCTCTGAATATCAGTATGAAATACAATATAAAAAAGGAACTCTAAATTATAACGCTGATGCCTTATCCAGAAATCCACCCGTCGACGTGGCTATTCCGTTATTCCTCATTGATGAAGGAGAATATTCATCCGACGAATCCATATTTTCGTATAGGCCTCAAAGGCCAAAGGGAAAATCTAGTACACCTGAAGGTCAAAATGCAAGACCTAATCAGGAAGACATGGGAAACTATCAAAAAACCGCCGAGACCTTGGCCCCCGTAGAGCGGGGGTTCAACCAGCAGAAGATTATCAAAATTATTCTGTCGAACAAGAAAATAACAATTATGGAGTCACAATCGAAGAAGTTACTGACTCTGAAGACAGCGATGATACGGATTATACTGAAATAATAGAATCCGACATTGTACCGTATCAGTCAAACCCACAACAACTGAATCCACCAGCTCTTCCACCATGGAGTTGAGCTTTAGTGCGAGAAGTTAGAGAGGATTTACTCCAACAGAAAGATAATCACATAATATTTATTTATCAGAACGGGACAGCTTACGACAATGGCGCAAAATCATATCAAGAAGCCAATTTACTCCCCAAATATGAAGGATTGGCATTCGAAAGGGCCAGGGTATGTACTGTAAAAGGAAACACGTTAATTGCCCTCCCCATCAAATACGACTATCATACCCTTATAGAAGCCCAGAATCTTAAAAACTGTCTACACTCTTTAGTGGATGTCATTACTGAACTTGGACTCTCTTCCATGAGTCTTAGTAAGACCGAACGCTTCGACGACCTTCCATGGTCATACATCCTTAATCAACTCAAAAGATATCTACAGGAATTACCCATTAATATAACGATATGCTTAAATTTAATTCAAACGCCTGAAATCGAAAAACGTCAATCTCTAATTTTGGAAAATCATGCCTCAGCTCATGGAGGTGTTACGTCCCGCAACAAAAATTTTAAACATTACTTTGTAGTATAACGTCAAGAATTTATCATCTTATATAATTTCTAAATATTACATATATTCACTATAAATTCATATCATTATATATATATTATATATAATTTGCCGATATTCATATTATCTAGTTATCCTATATAACTAAAAACCTAGTAAACTACCAGTGCTAACCGAATAGCTGGATTTACAGAAATATGTTAATCGAATAAAATTAATATATTTCAACTTTATTCAGGAAAGAAATAGATTTGAAATCGTGTTATTAAAATTATTTTGAATAATGCAAACTGTGTTAAAAGCGTTCGCGACAAAATTCATATAAATCATTATATGAAAGTTAGCAGAAAATTTATCATTTCAAATATCTATTAATATATATATGTAACCAAAAATCTAGGAAAATATACTATATTACACCTGCAGTAATCATGCATGCAAAATAATTATACATTTTAAATTAATTACAGAAAAGTGAACATAACTGTTATATAAAACACTATAATAATTAATTCCTTTAGTCAAAAGGAAGACAATTTAAAATTCTATTTTTAAATTCAAGCAATTTATATTGTTAGAGCAAAAATATCGTAACGGAAAATACGTTCATATAAGTACCTATACTTACTACACTGTAAAACCCCATAAAATTCCCTTTACAATAATATACAGAAATATTTATGGACCAATCAAGCACCTCATAAAACATAACCCTTCTCCTGGAAATTATAAAATAATATTAGAAACAATTTATTTAAAGACTAAGTAAAAACACTTTTAATTATAAAATAATACTTACCTAAAATCTTTTAACGATTGATCTTATCGCCCTATACGGATCACTTCGATGGACGATGTAACTGGACTGCCGTAAGTGGGATGCGGCTATTGCAAATTTTGAAACCTGGAAGAAATATAATTAAATTAATATTTGGATGAATTGAGACATAACCTGTGGCAAAATTGCCAACAAATATCCTGAAAGCAAGTCTACACAGAAGGAATATTAATATAAAAGATTAATAAAAAATTATCAATAATAAAAGAAAATTTATAAAATTAATTTTGTGCTCCAAAACAGTGTAAAAACATTTTGTAAAAATTACATTATTTAATTAGAACCAACATATCATAAGTATCTGCAAACGATGAAATTCATTTGTACAAGAGAAAAGTAACTCAAAGAATTTGTTGCTCGTTTTAAACTATTAAAAATCGACACTTTGTCGGCACAAAGCTTAAAATACTATATATATATATATATATATTCACTATTAGAAAGTAATTTTTCTCAGAGTCTTGATATCTGAAAATTATAATAAAAGTATAAGAAGAGTTACTATAAGAATTATTGAGTAACCCATTTAAAATATAATTCATACTTACACACTTTTTATAACCCTATATAAATATATATATATATATATATATATATATATATATCCTCTTCCTAACGATATAAAACAGTTCGTCATAAATAAGTAGCAAGAATTCCAAGTCCTAGCAGCTGAAAATAACAATCCAATAATATTTGGCCGTATGAAAAATTAACTTGACATAAAATACATAAAAACATTAATCTATACAAAATCTATTATCATTATAAAAATTTTTTAGTTAATCAAAACTAATGTATTAATGTAATTAAAAAGGTATAATATTTTACAGATGTGTATAATCATATAGTAATGAAGAAAATCAAATAGTAAAATAAGTATGATAAATCAAATATTAATACACTCAATTTTAACAACAAATATATTAAATTAAATAATAACTACAAAAGGAAAAATCCAGTAAGAATAAAATTTTTATACATAACTCTTTCTGCATGCAAAATAATAAGTCACCCTATAAACATAGCCTCACTCGGTTGTCCACCGGGTGTCTCAGTATTTTCATCACCTAACGAACACGCTATACAGAAAAATAAAATATATTTATTAGTAAAATTTCCTTAGAAATACATTTCAACAATAACCTACACGTGAATTCATATTCAAAATACATTACTCAATTACAAATATAAAAATTTATATATATATATATATATAAACAAATATACTTACCGTATAGATGTTTTGCGTGGCAGCCCTATTGAATAATTAAAAGAGGCTCACTTCGTACACCCATTATCTACGGAAAACCCATAGGCTTGTGCCTTTCCAATTATATGTATATATATATACATATATAAAAACCTACATAAAGGAAAATCATATTTTAATAAATCGATTAATAGTAAATAATAACGCCAACAATACTTACTAAGCCTTCTCTAACATATAATAAAGCATAATCGAATGGTTAAACCGATCGAGACTTATACGCGAGACCTCAATAGGTAGTACGTGAAAGTGAGAGAGACCGAACTATCGGGCGGCCCGCGCGAGCGAGAGAGACAGCGCTATACGTAATCCCGTATGCAAGAATTAATGAGAATTAAGTCGCGAAACAAGCTCAGACCAACTTATCACCCTTGTTATTAATATATATATATATAATTATTAATAAAAATAACAAGGTGAGTTGGACACACAAAATTTGTAGTCATAAAAAACATGAAATATATTCTTATATACTTTAAGTATATATATATATATATATTATCCAAGGAATATCCGTTAGCTTAAGTGCTTTAATTATTCATACAAGCATATGTACTCTAGCTACCTAAATACAATAATTTTCTTTCTTTATTAACGACAAACCTAAAACTATAGGTAAATGCGAATAAAATATGATTTTATATGCGTGAATTAATAAGTCGGTCAGGCGGTCAAGGCTAAGGATGTGCGGTGCGTTATCTACTGACACGCGTCAATGTATCTTATCTCCCTTGATACTTACGGCGTTCATGCATTAGACTTCAGACCAAGGGGACTTAGAAATAATATTCTTTTAAAATCAAGGCGTGAAATAAATTTCGGACCGACCTTTTGCTTTGACCATTAACACGCATGGTTATTAATAAATATATATTGTAATATGTTTTACTAAGTTATTAAGTTGTAAATCGTAGGAGAATACGTTACACATATACATACGAAATTTAAAAGGCGAATTATAAGAACAATATAACCGACAATAAAACATAAATTTAACGACGTAAAAGATATGTCAAAATAAATTAAAAGGATTAGAACATAAAATTGAAATCCAAAAAATGTACAATCTTATAAAATTTAGTAAAACATGGTTTAGTACGTACGAATAATCGAGCTAAATTATAAATCTTCTTATATGTGCCAAAGGCTAAGGCTAAGCCGAACGCAGTGCGTTATCGGTTGGCGCGTGCCAATAATCTTATCTTCCACTATGTCTCAACATACGCGCTCGAGTCTAGAGACAAAGAGGACTCGAGAATAATCGAATATTATAAGAAGCACTTTTTATTGCGAGCGCAATATTCATAAGATTATAAAATTGTTAAAAAAAAATATATATATATATAATCATACGCCAAATGAGCCTGGACGTTTAATAAAAAATTAAGAAGTAATAAGGTTCAAATAAACTCTTATTTTTTTTGATATTAATACACACTAAATTATTATAAAATAAATTTTGATAAGACAATAAAAAACTATAACTATAAAATCTTACAACCAATATATATATATATGTATATATCCTACATAATAAGTAGCAGAGCTACATGAATTGTTGCAAGCAAAATTATTAAATCGTCCTATAAAATAATATAAGAATAAAATTATTCACCAAGAGATAAGCGATCCTCCGAGCTTCATTCAGTACAGTTGTACATGGGCTCATTTAGCGATAAGATAATAGACCCGGCACGACCGCCTGGTATTACGGCCATCCGCTACAACAGAACTAATTCGATATATCGAACCGTAATAATTAGAACACTTCTATACCACCTAATTATTATTAACAATTATTTCTTCTACGTTAAGCGACTATATATATATATATCCACACATATATATATATATATATATCTATATGTGTATTATAAAATGATTGTAATTATAATAGTTTATGACACCAGAATTTACTAATTATAAAAAATTTATTATAAGCGGAATTTTAAGACAGCTTTTGAACGGAGCATGCTAGAAGAACCGTTCACATTTCTTTCGCATTTCCTAAAGGAGATTTAAGATTCTACATTAGAAAATGTATACAAATAACGAGAATTCTGGTAGCTAAAAACTATTGTAAAATTTTATAAATTAACAAACCAACGCACGGATAGCCCATTCCCCCTCCACGCAAAAGCGCAACTCCTACGTCACAACATGCGCCAAAAGGAAGGGCAGCTAGAGCAGCAAATAGCAGCCAAGCAACCTACGCTTAGAGCTCCCGTTCCCCTACCACTGACTCCTGGAACAAAGTAGGGATCAGAGGGTACCTCAGGGAGCGCAACTCAGTCTTCCGTGCATTTGACCCGACGCTCTTGAGACAACATCACCTATCATCTGACCACCAGCTCTCTACAAGGAAGGAAGCATCTTAGAGCCGTCAAATATTGTACTCGAGTATACTTTAAAATAAAAGTGAATTTCAAATTCAACTTCGGTCTTCTGCCAGTTATTCTTCAACGGCTCCTGACCTCTCTTCAGGGACCTCGCCGAGGCAATCGGTCTCCGACGGATAGCAGTCATCCTTACACATCAAGAACTTCATCATCTGGTAAGTACATCTTAAACCAATTAAAATTTTCTTTGCTTCCTAGTACTTATTAATAATTAATAACATACACAGTCGCATGCTACTTGACTGTCATTTTCTATATTTTTAATTCTTACCTTCAACCATTCATATTCCCACATCCATACACACCATTTATTTAAATCATACTTCGAATTGGAAGTCTTTCATGGGACCTATCTCTTTGATAAGACGACTCGATTGACAGTAATTAGTAAGAACCTGCTTCAGCAGGACAAACCTAATTTAAGCACAGCGAAAAGGCAATTATCTTGAGGAACATATTCCAATGATAGAGGTTTCCTTTTGACTTGGTGCTGGTGAGGCAAATAAAAAATTAGCGGCCTCCTGTCACATCGACGTTTGATTAGGCAAAGATACAACTTAAGCCCGGTTAATTGACAATTATCCTGAAGCTGCGTCACTGATGATGGAAGTTGTCCTTTAATTTTGGAGCTGCCTGACGTAAATCACGTCAGGTTGAATCTAGCCTTGATTTCAAGATACGAGATCCATCCCAGAGATTAGTAACGATACACTGGCTGAGGCTTATATGAAAATTTTATAATATACTGAGCCAGCTGCATTGATAAACTGTCATTTCAATGACATATCCTATAATCCTCTTCTTACTTTATGTCTATACACACAATTTGAAATATAAAGGCATGATTAACAACGAAAATTTATTAATGATTTTCAAATCACAATTTAGTATCCAGAGAGAGAAATAAAATAAACTTATTTAATTATCTACTTTCTCTTCCACTGTGCGTATGCGTGTGTGTGACATATTATTCACACGATACTTTCATTTTTGACAGGTGACCCCTTTTTTTTTTTTTATTTTTTTCTTGTGACATCGTAAGTAATAATAACAATTTTCGGGAAAATTAATTGAAATATTATATCATATTCGTATCGGATTTCGAACCTTTTTCTTATTAATAGATGGTCAACACCCGACGTCCAGATCCCATAACTCGTCGCGAATTCCCTCTGCGAAACGCAGGCGTAGCTCGCCGAGAAATATATAGACAACGATTGCTCCGAGATCGTCCCTCCGTTGTACGACAATTATTTGTAGACAGGGATAATATCCCTCCTAATATTGTACACGCCGCCAACGATCGCGAAGATACCCTCTTCGATCTGTCCTTCGCCCCCTTGCCCCCTGAATTTAACCCAGAAATCAGCGACAACGACAACAGCCCAGCGATATCAGCTGGCGAGGAAGCTGAGGAGGAAGACATTACTGAAACAACCCATTCAGACAGCTCAAGCGACGCATCGACAATAATTGTCGATTTAAACAATCCTACGAACGGGATCCCGCTAGGACTGCTCCGCGCCTGGGAGCGCAACGGAGAAATCCCTGCGCCAAGGGACCAACAAGTCCAGACTTCACCGCCGCCAAGCCCTCTGTTACGTCCTATTTTAGCGTTTATTCAACGACTCTGCAGGGCTTACCGTGCATGGACGAACAAGGTTGTATCTCTCAATTTCTTTTTCAGGGCAACCTGCTAGGCCGGCTATACCCTGGGACGCCGAGAGATTCAGGATCTTGTTAACGCTTCTTTTTAGAGATAAATCAAGGTTGACAAATAAATAAATGGATTTGTATCATTATTTTCTATTTCTTTTTATTTCATTCCCTTATCCATATACATTAGATGCAGATATAATAATAAATTTTCCGTTGATATTAATGTTATATTAATTTTATAGGTCTACAATAGTATCGAGGAATTCCTCGCTGCTCAAATAGTCGAGGAGTTGATTTACCTCAAAGTCTGTAAAACTCTCGTCGCTCGGAGAGATGTCTATGGGCTCAAAATCTGCTTCTCCAAAAGCAAGCGGAGAAGAATTCGTGGTAAAAGGGCCTGAGAATGAGTCAGGAGTTCGTGGAGGGCTTGGCGGCGGTGAAGTCTGGACTTGTTGGTCCCTTGTCGCAGGGATTTCTCCGTTGCGCTCCCAGGCGCGGAGCAGTCCTAGCGGGATCCCGTTCGTAGGATTGTTTAAATCGACAATTATTGTCGATGCGTCGCTTGAGCTGTCTGAATGGGTTGTTTCAGTAATGTCTTCCTCCTCAGCTTCCTCGCCAGCTGATATCGCTGGGCTGTTGTCGTTGTCGCTGATTTCTGGGTTAAATTCAGGGGGCAAGGGGGCGAAGGACAGATCGAAGAGGGTATCTTCGCGATCGTTGGCGGCGTGTACAATATTAGGAGGGATATTATCCCTGTCTACAAATAATTGTCGTACAACGGAGGGACGATCTCGGAGCAACCGTTGTCTATATATTTCTCGGCGAGCTACGCCTGCGTTTCGCAGAGGGAATTCGCGACGAGTTATGGGATCTGGACGTCGGGTGTTGACCATCTATTAATAAGAAAAAGGTTCGAAATCCGATACGAATATGATATAATATTTCAATTAATTTTCCCGAAAATTGTTATTATTACTTACGATGACACAAGAAAAAAATAAAAAAAAAAAAAGGGGTCACCTGTCAAAAATGAAAGTATCGTGTGAATAATATGTCACACACACGCATACGCACAGTGGAAGAGAAAGTAGATAATTAAATAAGTTTATTTTATTTCTCTCTCTGGATACTAAATTGTGATTTGAAAATCATTAATAAATTTTCGTTGTTAATCATGCCTTTATATTTCAAATTGTGTGTATAGACATAAAGTAAGAAGTGGATTATAGGATATGTCATTGAAATGACAGTTTATCAATGCAGCTGGCTCAGTATATTATAAAATTTTCATATAAGCCTCAGCCAGTGTATCGTTTCTAATCTCTGGGATGGATCTCGTATCTTGAAATCAAGGCTAGATTCAACCTGACGTGATTTACGTCAGGCAGCTCCAAAATTAAAGGACAACTTCCATCATCAGTGACGCAGCTTCAGGATAATTGTCAATTAACCGGGCTTAAGTTGTATCTTTGCCTAATCAAACGTCGATGTGACAGGAGGCCGCTAATTTTTTATTTGCCTCACCAGCACCAAGTCAAAAGGAAACCTCTATCATTGGAATATGTTCCTCAAGATAATTGCCTTTTCGCTGTGCTTAAATTAGGTTTGTCCTGCTGAAGCAGGTTCTTACTAATTACTGTCAATCGAGTCGTTTTATCAAAGAGATAGGTCCCATGAAAGACTTCCAATTCGAAGTATGATTTAAATAAATGGTGTGTATGGATGTGGGAATATGAATGGTTGAAGGTAAGAATTAAAAATATAGAAAATGACAGTCAAGTAGCATGCGACTGTGTATGTTATTAATTATTAATAAGTACTAGGAAGCAAAGAAAATTTTAATTGGTTTAAGATGTACTTACCAGATGATGAAGTTCTTGATGTGTAAGGATGACTGCTATCCGTCGGAGACCGATTGCCTCGGCGAGGTCTCTGAAGAGAGGTCAGGAGCCGTTGAAGAATAACTGGCAGAAGACCGAAGTTGAATTTGAAATTCACTTTTATTTTAAAGTATACTCGAGTACAATATTTGACGGCTCTAAGATGCTTCCTTCCTTGTAGAGAGCTGGTGGTCAGATGATAGGTGATGTTGTCTCAAGAGCGTCGGGTCAAATGCACGGAAGACTGAGTTGCGCTCCCTGAGGTACCCTCTGATCCCTACTTTGTTCCAGGAGTCAGTGGTAGGGGAACGGGAGCTCTAAGCGTAGGTTGCTTGGCTGCTATTTGCTGCTCTAGCTGCCCTTCCTTTTGGCGCATGTTGTGACGTAGGAGTTGCGCTTTTGCGTGGAGGGGGAATGGGCTATCCGTGCGTTGGTTTGTTAATTTATAAAATTTTACAATAGTTTTTAGCTACCAGAATTCTCGTTATTTGTATACATTTTCTAATGTAGAATCTTAAATCTCCTTTAGGAAATGCGAAAGAAATGTGAACGGTTCTTCTAGCATGCTCCGTTCAAAAGCTGTCTTAAAATTCCGCTTATAATAAATTTTTTATAATTAGTAAATTCTGGTGTCATAAACTATTATAATTACAATCATTTTATAATACACATATAGATATATATATATATATATATATATATGTGTGGATATATATATATATAGTCGCTTAACGTAGAAGAAATAATTGTTAATAATAATTAGGTGGTATAGAAGTGTTCTAATTATTACGGTTCGATATATCGAATTAGTTCTGTTGTAGCGGATGGCCGTAATACCAGGCGGTCGTGCCGGGTCTATTATCTTAGCGCTAAATGAGCCCATGTACAACTGTACTGAATGAAGCTCGGAGGATCGCTTATCTCTTGGTGAATAATTTTATTCTTATATTATTTTATAGGACGATTTAATAATTTTGCTTGCAACAATTCATGTAGCTCTGCTACTTATTATGTAGGATATATACATATATATATATATTGGTTGTAAGATTTTATAGTTATAGTTTTTTATTGTCTTATCAAAATTTATTTTATAATAATTTAGTGTGTATTAATATCAAAAAAAATAAGAGTTTATTTGAACCTTATTACTTCTTAATTTTTTATTAAACGTCCAGGCTCATTTGGCGTATGATTATATATATATATATATTTTTTTAACAATTTTATAATCTTATGAATATTGCGCTCGCAATAAAAAGTGCTTCTTATAATATTCGATTATTCTCGAGTCCTCTTTGTCTCTAGACTCGAGCGCGTATGTTGAGACATAGTGGAAGATAAGATTATTGGCACGCGCCAACCGATAACGCACTGCGTTCGGCTTAGCCTTAGCCTTTGGCACATATAAGAAGATTTATAATTTAGCTCGATTATTCGTACGTACTAAACCATGTTTTACTAAATTTTATAAGATTGTACATTTTTTGGATTTCAATTTTATGTTCTAATCCTTTTAATTTATTTTGACATATCTTTTACGTCGTTAAATTTATGTTTTATTGTCGGTTATATTATTCTTATAATTCGCCTTTTAAATTTCGTATGTATATGTGTAACGTATTCTCCTACGATTTACAACTTAATAACTTAGTAAAACATATTACAATATATATTTATTAATAACCATGCGTGTTAATGGTCAAAGCAAAAGGTCGGTCCGAAATTTATTTCACGCCTTGATTTTAAAAGAATATTATTTCTAAGTCCCCTTGGTCTGAAGTCTAATGCATGAACGCCGTAAGTATCAAGGGAGATAAGATACATTGACGCGTGTCAGTAGATAACGCACCGCACATCCTTAGCCTTGACCGCCTGACCGACTTATTAATTCACGCATATAAAATCATATTTTATTCGCATTTACCTATAGTTTTAGGTTTGTCGTTAATAAAGAAAGAAAATTATTGTATTTAGGTAGCTAGAGTACATATGCTTGTATGAATAATTAAAGCACTTAAGCTAACGGATATTCCTTGGATAATATATATATATATATATACTTAAAGTATATAAGAATATATTTCATGTTTTTTATGACTACAAATTTTGTGTGTCCAACTCACCTTGTTATTTTTATTAATAATTATATATATATATATATTAATAACAAGGGTGATAAGTTGGTCTGAGCTTGTTTCGCGACTTAATTCTCATTAATTCTTGCATACGGGATTACGTATAGCGCTGTCTCTCTCGCTCGCGCGGGCCGCCCGATAGTTCGGTCTCTCTCACTTTCACGTACTACCTATTGAGGTCTCGCGTATAAGTCTCGATCGGTTTAACCATTCGATTATGCTTTATTATATGTTAGAGAAGGCTTAGTAAGTATTGTTGGCGTTATTATTTACTATTAATCGATTTATTAAAATATGATTTTCCTTTATGTAGGTTTTTATATATGTATATATATATACATATAATTGGAAAGGCACAAGCCTATGGGTTTTCCGTAGATAATGGGTGTACGAAGTGAGCCTCTTTTAATTATTCAATAGGGCTGCCACGCAAAACATCTATACGGTAAGTATATTTGTTTATATATATATATATATATATGAATTTTTATATTTGTAATTGAGTAATGTATTTTGAATATGAATTCACGTGTAGGTTATTGTTGAAATGTATTTCTAAGGAAATTTTACTAATAAATATATTTTATTTTTCTGTATAGCGTGTTCGTTAGGTGATGAAAATACTGAGACACCCGGTGGACAACCGAGTGAGGCTATGTTTATAGGGTGACTTATTATTTTGCATGCAGAAAGAGTTATGTATAAAAATTTTATTCTTACTGGATTTTTCCTTTTGTAGTTATTATTTAATTTAATATATTTGTTGTTAAAATTGAGTGTATTAATATTTGATTTATCATACTTATTTTACTATTTGATTTTCTTCATTACTATATGATTATACACATCTGTAAAATATTATACCTTTTTAATTACATTAATACATTAGTTTTGATTAACTAAAAAATTTTTATAATGATAATAGATTTTGTATAGATTAATGTTTTTATGTATTTTATGTCAAGTTAATTTTTCATACGGCCAAATATTATTGGATTGTTATTTTCAGCTGCTAGGACTTGGAATTCTTGCTACTTATTTATGACGAACTGTCTTATATCGTTAGGAAGAGGATATATATATATATATATATATATATATATATATATTTATATAGGGTTATAAAAAGTGTGTAAGTATGAATTATATTTTAAATGGGTTACTCAATAATTCTTATAGTAACTCTTCTTATACTTTTATTATAATTTTCAGATATCAAGACTCTGAGAAAAATTACTTTCTAATAGTGAATATATATATATATATATATAGTATTTTAAGCTTTGTGCCGACAAAGTGTCGATTTTTAATAGTTTAAAACGAGCAACAAATTCTTTGAGTTACTTTTCTCTTGTACAAATGAATTTCATCGTTTGCAGATACTTATGATATGTTGGTTCTAATTAAATAATGTAATTTTTACAAAATGTTTTTACACTGTTTTGGAGCACAAAATTAATTTTATAAATTTTCTTTTATTATTGATAATTTTTTATTAATCTTTTATATTAATATTCCTTCTGTGTAGACTTGCTTTCAGGATATTTGTTGGCAATTTTGCCACAGGTTATGTCTCAATTCATCCAAATATTAATTTAATTATATTTCTTCCAGGTTTCAAAATTTGCAATAGCCGCATCCCACTTACGGCAGTCCAGTTACATCGTCCATCGAAGTGATCCGTATAGGGCGATAAGATCAATCGTTAAAAGATTTTAGGTAAGTATTATTTTATAATTAAAAGTGTTTTTACTTAGTCTTTAAATAAATTGTTTCTAATATTATTTTATAATTTCCAGGAGAAGGGTTATGTTTTATGAGGTGCTTGATTGGTCCATAAATATTTCTGTATATTATTGTAAAGGGAATTTTATGGGGTTTTACAGTGTAGTAAGTATAGGTACTTATATGAACGTATTTTCCGTTACGATATTTTTGCTCTAACAATATAAATTGCTTGAATTTAAAAATAGAATTTTAAATTGTCTTCCTTTTGACTAAAGGAATTAATTATTATAGTGTTTTATATAACAGTTATGTTCACTTTTCTGTAATTAATTTAAAATGTATAATTATTTTGCATGCATGATTACTGCAGGTGTAATATAGTATATTTTCCTAGATTTTTGGTTACATATATATATTAATAGATATTTGAAATGATAAATTTTCTGCTAACTTTCATATAATGATTTATATGAATTTTGTCGCGAACGCTTTTAACACAGTTTGCATTATTCAAAATAATTTTAATAACACGATTTCAAATCTATTTCTTTCCTGAATAAAGTTGAAATATATTAATTTTATTCGATTAACATATTTCTGTAAATCCAGCTATTCGGTTAGCACTGGTAGTTTACTAGGTTTTTAGTTATATAGGATAACTAGATAATATGAATATCGGCAAATTATATATAATATATATATAGTGATATGAATTTATAGTGAATATATGTAATATTTAAAAATTATATAAGATGATAAATTCTTGATGTTATACTACAAAGTAATGTTTAAAATTTTTTGTTGCGGGACGTAACAATGAATTATTGTCCCACTTCCCCAACATGCATGAGGCAAAATGCAGAAAAGTAATTTTTTACAAAAGATATACCGGAAAAACTCGCACTCCTAGCCGCATGTGTTGCGCATGTTATAAACTTCGACAATTAAGAGTCAAGCCTGATTTAATTGTTTGCCACTGGGTAACTTCGGGAGATATAAATCTTGCTAAGTGTAATTACTGTCAATCCACCCTGGAAACTGTTCGTCCCATCCTTCAATGCCAGGAATGCGTATATTCCTATTTTGAAAGAGCAATATTTGAAAAAAACCAGGGAAGGGACATAAGTAATCTAACTGCTTTTGCTTTTTGCAGGACTCACAGACAAGGCATATACGCATAAAATGTGCCCGCTTTCCAAATTTAAGCGACCTGCTCACCCACTACTAGACTACTCCCTCTTCAACAGCCTTAACGTAAAATGCGTGGTTATAATGACACATGATGTCCTAACCGCTAACAGTCCTCATCTTATATGTACGGATTGCTACAATCCTGCAACTTATAACAGGGTCTTGACGCAATATTCACACACATTCCAATATGGCAATGTGCCAACGAATTAGTGTGCTAATTGCGGGAGTAATTGTCATGAAAAACGACCCCTTCTTGAATGCACTAAATGTCTTAAAGCCTATAGTCAATTTGTAGACATGATCGTTAAAAAGGGAGAAGAAAGAACTTACAGGCAAACTATAGGCCTGTCTGTAAATTCAATCACACTGAAGATAGATTATGGAGTGGCTGAAATAACGGTTGATCCTAATGATCCAGAAATTTTAGAGGAAAGATTATTAAATTAAACAATAAAAGAAAATGGATCATCTCAATCCTTGTTTCACCAATAAACTTAAATACTTTATCTATTAGGAACTATACGTATATACATATATTATAAAAAAAAATATATAAAAAGAATATATATATTTTTATGTATACGTATAACATATAAAACTTCTTATATATTCTAAAATATATATATATATATATAACTATATAAGAAATTAGGCTCTGTGTATAAAACATAAACTTAAATTTAAAGGCCATAAGAGCTAAACGCGGATGATAGTGCGTAAGTTCAACGAGAAAATAAGTTTTTCGTTGAAACTTATTTGTGTGCGCAGGGCACAAATTTTCTTGGTACGATACCAAGCAAATTTAAATAATTCTCAATTCGAGAATTTATTTAATTATTATCCCTCTTTCCCCCCTGTAATGTTGTAGGCGAGAAAAATATCGGGCCGAAAGTCGCTGAATCGGGAATCGAACCCGAGTCTTTCGCTTGCCGGGCGACTGCTCTTACCACTGAGCTATTCAGACCCTTCAACTCGATACTTCTCGGTCGCCTACAATTATATATTAAATTGAAGAATAACGCCATCTTCCGCCGGCGTGAATTTTAAATAACTATATAAGAAATTAGGCTCTGTGTATAAAACATAAACTTAAATTTAAAGGCCATAAGATATATATATATATAATTATATATTCATATATAACTATCCTTTAATCGATTTACTATTAACAACCAGTAATAATAATCACTCATATTTACCATATAAATATATATATACATATAATAATAACAATAAAAAAAAAAAAAAAAAAAAGGGGAAAGAAAATGCTTCAAAAATATTTCATAGGAAATAATAATCATAAGGAACAATAAAAAAAAAACATAGTATAATGATAATAATATACATACAAATTTAGTCAGATTACCTCTCTATATGTATATATATATATAGATACATATACCCATGTTATATTATAATCACATTGAGCGACGCTATAAAGATACCTCTTGTGTATTCGAATACTTTCATAAGTAATTATAATTTAAATACACCTAAGATTCAATGTATAATTATGAATCAATTCTGCGACAATTATTCGTAATCAAACTTTCACGAACATTGTACCATCAATCATGTAACCACAAAATGTAATATAGACATCTACACGTACATCAAAATTGTAATCATTTCAGACCATCATGACGCCCCTAATCCTAGTAATCTTCTTAAGTAAAACTGCCGCCTTAATCGGATTTGATTGCGGAGGACAACACCTCAACGTAACAGCCGTCTCTCTCCTTGATGTTGGCGAATGCGATCTGAACATACGACAACCCAACACCACAGATGTTCATATTCAGCTACTACAACTATCCGACTACAGTTATACAGAAGTCATACAGTGCAAGGTTGAAATATCCCGAAATATATATCATTGTGGCATGCATTCACATATATCTGCTGTTCACAATGGAAGAGCCGATTATGTGCATGAGACTGGATACACTCAGTGCCTAAGGATGTTCCAAGACGGAACTATTTCCTTGGGAGACAACACCCTTGTCGCTGGCATAAAAGCAAATCAGACGACCTATCGAAGTATCACCTTGGTGGGCCGCGTACAAGTTGACGGATACTGCAAGGGATCCCAGTACAACGATCCATACGGAACATGGGACGACGTAGTCGTCCAAGCTGCTGTGAAAATATCACTAAAATCTTCCTACGTTCCCGTACAATTGAATACTGGAAGAATTAAATTAAAATCTGGAACAGTATGTAAACTCGTTGACAGCTACTGTTTAGACGCTGACGACGGATACACCTACTGGAAACCTATGCCTACGGATACTTGTAATTTTCAACAATATGATGTCCTCTACGAAGGACCTGCAAACAAAATTTCTGAAGACATCTCCAAGACAGATACCCCAATCATCTATAGTCTTGTAACTCAGGAAATCACTTTCGCCCTTATGAAAACCAAGGAAATACCTCTATGTGGTTATACTCTCCTGTGCACGGAACACCCGAAATTATTCATTCTTGAAGCTAAACCTGGCAATACATTTGCTAATCGGAAAACTATTCCTGTCAATAATCTTGACATCTTTACATACATGAACTCCAAGTTCGTGTATATAGAAAAACATGTCAAACAACAGATGACGTCTCTCTATAACAACGTAATTTCGCAAAAATGCGAGTTAGAAAGGCAGGTAATTACTAATGCCTTATCTTTTGCTACACTCCAACCAGACGAATTTGCCTATCAGCTCATGAAAGGGCCAGGATACATGGCCGTTACAACAGGAGAAGCAGTACAAATAATTAAATGTATCCCTTGTTACGTCCTATTCGATCGTTTATTCAACGATTCTGCAGGGCTCACCGTGCAGGGACGAACAATTGTTATATCTCTCTATTTCTTTTTCAGGGCAACCTGCTAAGCCAGCTATACCCTGGGACGCCGAGAGATTAGGATCTATAGGACGCTTCTTTTCGGAGGTATTTTAGGGTTGACAAATAAATATGCAGATTTATTATGTTATAAATTTCTATTTTTTCCTTTTATTTATTTTATCCTTCCTCGTTCTTTTACATTAGTTTATAAGGTAATTTTAGCGAAATTAAACTATGTATGATATATGTCATCTACCGTTCCCAAGAACTCCTCACTATCTAGGTAATCTAAAATTTGGTTAGTTTCAAAATCCGCGAAGCTCTCTTCGGCTGGAGAGATGTCTATCGGTTCTGGGTCTATCTCCCCAAGAGCGACCGGAGAGTAATTCGGGGTAGAATAACCTGAAAATGAATCAGGGGTTTGTGGAGGGCTTGGCGATGGCACAGTCTGGACTTGTTGGTCTCGAGTTCTTCTTATTTCTCCGTTTCTCTCGAAAGCTAGGAGAAGTGCTGGGGGAATTCTGACCGTTGGGTTATCCAAATCGTACACGACTGTTGGGCAATCGCTAAGGTGATCAGAGTCCTCGTCTGTCAGCGGAAGGTCCTCTTCTTCACTCGATTCTTCGCCTGCTGGTATCGCTGGGGGGTTGCCGTTGTTGGTTTCGGGGTTTAATTCAGGAGGCAAAGGAGCGAAGGACAAATCAAAGAAAGTATCTTCGCGATCGTTGGCAGCGCGTAAAATACTAGAAGGGATGTTATCCCTATCTACAAATAATTGCCGTGCAATGGAGGGGCGATCTCGTAATAACCGCTGTCTGAATAGTTCTCTGCGAGTTACGCCTGCATTTTGCAAAGGGAATTCGCGGCGAGTTATTGGGTCTGGTCGTCGGGCGCTAACCATCTATTATTGAAATAATTTAAGTTTTAAAATTTGTTTTATTGAAAGGATAATTTGAAATTATTTCGCGGCATCTAATACTTACGATGGAAATTTCGAGGGGTCACCTGTCAAAAAAGAATGTACCGCGTAAATCTAAAGTTTCGTAACCGGTTTAGAGAAAGAGACAGGACAGATTCTGATATCGCGACTCCTCATTTATTATAAGAGAAAATTATTAGTTAATTACCTCACATGCAGTGACGTGGTAAGGAAGGGGGTGTAGGAATGTTTGAATATAAGATGGATACCGTACCTACTGGTTTAGTTTTATTATTATTAAATAATTCTTCTAATATATGATACTAAACCAGAGTTATCATACTATGTGTCAGTCGGTCCTTAAAGAGTGCGTCCCATGCTCTACGACGAGTTTCGATGTGCAAGACGTCACGTCACAGCGGCACAGAGTCCGTAAAGAAAATTCCTCTAAAGAAAATTCTTCGCGGAAACGGCAGAGGGGTAGGGTAGGCTACCCAATGCACATCGATTGACAAGTCGAAAGCGACGATTCACTCTTGTGGATAAAACCAAAGACAGACTGAGCGTTTAACGTTCAAAGGCAATCAACGTACTCGTGTTATCGGAAGGAGAAGACGTTGGAATTGTATGAAGGTAAGTTGTTGACTATTATGTATAATAAAATTCTTCAATATGTCATGCAAAAATAATAATAATATTCGGTTGATGGTTGCAGATCACGAGAGATGAAAAGGAAAATATTGAATAATTAAAACGAGTACTTACCCAAAAGTACTGCAATTGGAAGTGCTCGTCGAACCTCCGCTGTGGACTGTCGACCTCAGTGATGCCTTGGCAGGAGAGTCGAAGGAGCCGGTAGAAAATAAATGGCAGAAGACCGTGATGATGTTCAAATAAAACACTTTTATTGTTCAAGTATACTACTGTCTTACAGCTCTCGCGACTAAGTTTTTAAGTCGAATAATGTTTTGAGAGTAAGTCTTTATTTCGATTTTAAATGGTTCGTGACTGCTACTGTTCTTGTTCTTCAGAGAGCTCCTGGTCAAATGCGCGGAAGACTGAGCTGCGCTCCCTGAGGTACCCTCTGGTCCCTACTCCGTGCCGGCTATCCGCAGTGGTAGGAGAATGCGGCGCTCCCGGGCGTAGGCGGCTCGACCGCCGCTTGCCGCTATAGCTGTCCTTCTTCTTCGAGCGCGCTATGACGTGGTGGCCGCGCTCTTGCGTGGGGATAGTGGGGACGACGGAGCTGTCAGTATTGTCCATGCATCGAGCTCGTTAATTCATTTTACAAAAGGTAAGGCTTTTACAATAGGTTTTTAGTCACCAGAATTTTAATAATTTGCATGCATATATTTTTTAATATAGAATCTCAACCTCTTTCAATAGAAGTGTGAATGATCGTTCTAGCATGTTCCGTTTAGAATTGATTTTTAACTTTCTTTATATTAATTATATAGCTTTAGTTAACAATGTTATAAACAAATTCTGGTGTTATAAACCATTATAATTACAATTTGCTATATAATAATTATACGATATATGTATATATGTATGTGCATATAGGTGCATGGTCTAGATAGTTGTTAATAATAATTGTGTTACATTATAATATAAAAGTGTATTAATTATTCTTTTTATTATTCAGCTCTTGGAACAAAGGATGTGGCGAGCTGTTTTATCACCGGATGCAGGTGTTCGCCGTGCCAGGCAGTCGCGCCAGGCAGTCGCGCCAGGCCTTATCTTATCGCTGAGTGAGCTCATGTGCAGCTGCACCGGATGAAGCTCGGAGGGTCGCTTATCTTTTGGTGAGTGAATTTATAACGCTTTATAAATCGATTTAATAATTTCGTTCGTTATAATTTATTCATATATTCTTTACTTGTTAATTGTATAGAATATATATATATATATATACATATATATATTGTTTGTAAAAGTTAATAAATGTAATTGTTAAAAATTTTATCTTCATCATTTTATTAATTAAATATGTATTATACATATTGTTATTTCCCTTTTGAAGGCTTGAAAGTTTGCTAAAAAATGTATTACTGTTGGATCTTGTTAGTTAATGATATGGATTAATTTATTATATAATATATATATATTCTTTTATAATTTATAATTTCGTAATGATTTATTACTCTTGCAATAAGAAGGCGCTCCTTATAATATTCATACATTATATATTCGCGAGTCCCTTTCGCATTAAGACTCGGCACGGACGTCGAAAACATTAGGGGAGATAACAAAGTAATAGGGGAGATAACGCGGTACGCTGGACTTAGCCTTGTGCTCTTATAAGGAGACTTATTATTCGTCTCAATAATAAAATCATGCATAATGAATTTTATAAGACCATACATTCATTAATATGTATATTTATTACCTTGTATTATTATTATTTAAACTTTATATTTCATGTGTGTTATATATGTGTAAATTTTTGTTATAACAAAATTTATTTAGTAGTTATATAGATTTATAATTCTGCACACAGTGAAGAGTTATGAGCTTTATTTTGCATTATTGGTTTTATTAAATCAGAATCTTTATTATTTATAATTATTAATAATTTAAATAATTTAATATATTTGTCTTATATAGTTATTATATTTTTCAGATATTTTGTAAAACGACATTCTATACAGAAGATATTCGAGGGTGCATATCATTTATAGCTTGGCTGTATTTTGATCGACAATATAGAGCGTTTATTAGACTATTGTCGGAGCGGATCAAAATACTCACATAGGATCATCTGGCCATGACTTATTAACTCTATGCACCTCTAATTGCGGATAAGTTTTGGATATTTTGAAATATTTTAATATTATTTTGAATGCGCTTGACTTGACAACTTTCGGTCATTTATTAAATATATATATATAATGTTGAGCTTTCACATAATGAAAATGGTTTATTATTTGGTTATCATTGCTTACTCATTATATTTTAATTGTATATAAAATTTTGCAATTAATAATCAAAATGAAAAATATATGTATTATTTGGCAATAAGAAATTAGATTTTATATAATTTATTATTATGTAGTGAAGTTTTATTTGAATAACTATATAGAATATACGTATATGAAAAGAGATTTTTATAATGTATTAATTATTATGTTCTTATGCTTAGAGTTTAAACGTGTTATTATTTGAATTTTTCTTATTTGTCTAGGTTGCATATATAGTATATATATATGTTGGAAGGGATATGGACAAATGGATTATTCACGGACAACAGACAGGCTTAAACCATATAAGAATATGCAGCATTGAAAGGATTTTGAGGAATCTGTGCGAATTATTTCGGAAGTTTATTTGGTAAGTTTATTATTTTGATAAGTTAATTAATGAATTAAAGGTTTTATTTAATTATATCATATATTTATAAAATATATATCATATATATATATATATAATATATGTATTCATGTATAATATTATGTACCTTTAGTATTTTAATGTATTATCTTTTAAATTTTTATTAATAACTACATATGTATTTATACTAATAATGAGGGTGACAAGTCTGTCCGAGCTTGTTTCGCGGTTTAATTCTTATTAATTTTTACATATGGTATTACGTATAGCGCTGTCTCTCTCACTCGCGCGAGTCACCCGATAGTGCGGTCTCTCTCACTTTCACGTACTACTACCTATTGAGGTCTCGTGTATAAATTTCGATAGATGTAGTCTGTTGATTATATATTTGAGGAGGCATATTTGTAGTTTGTTATTGAAATATATTTCTAAGGAATTTTATTAATAAATATATTTTTATTTTTCCGTATAGCGTTTTCGTTAGGTGATGAAAATATTGGGACACCCGGTGGACAACCAAGTGGAGGCTATGTTTATAGGGTGACTTATTATTCTGCATGCAGCAAAGAGTTACGTATAAAATTTTATTCATAATAATTTCTTGACATTTCTTTATTATTTAGTTATTGTTTAGTAATTATTATTTAATTTAATATATTTATTGTTGAAATTTAATATATTAATATTTGATTTATTATACTTCTTTTACTATTTGATTTCTTTTACTCCTATATAATTATATACATTTATAAAATATTAAACCTTTTTAATATAGTAATTTTGATCAATCAAACTTTTATAGATTTTTGTATAGATTGATTTTTTAGTATATTTTTGTTAAGTTAATTTTTCATACGGCCAAATATTATTTGATTATTATTTTCAGTTGCTGGGACTTGGAATTCTTGCTACTTATTTATAAGAAGTTGTCTTACATTATTAGGAAGAGGATAAATATTATATATATAGGATCATAAAAAGTGTGTAAGTATGTATTATATTTTGGATGGTTTATTTAATAATTTCTATAGTAGATTTTCTTATACATTTATTATATTTTTCAGGTATCAAGACTCTGAGGAAAATTACTTCCTGATAGTGAACATATATATATATTTACGGGAACTCAACGAGGACCAAAAATTAAAATAATCTAGGATTTTTAAAGGAAATTCTTGCTTGATTAATTATATTTTATTCATTAATTATATTTTATATATATATTTTATTAATTATATTTTATTAAGAAATGTTTAAACCATTAATTTCTGAAAGAAGCTCGTTACTTTATAAAAGATTATTATTTGGTTATTATTGGCCATTTACATTTTGTAATTAAATAGTCAAAGTTAAATGTTATTCAATAATAATTAGAGTTTTATACAGACATATTTGGCCAATGGTATTAATGTACAATAAAGATTTATTATAACGCTTAGAAAAATATTTATTCAAGGAAAATTTATTAATTTTGTTTCTCTTGAATATAAAAAATATATATATATATATTGTTAATTATTTTATTACTGATTATTATTACTGATTTTTAAAGCGTATTGTTTTAGTAACAATTATTATTCATGGGTATTAATTTTTTTATTGACTTGGTACATTTATTCATTGTTTCATATTCTTATATGTACATAGAATATTAACTTTATAACTTTCCTTTTGTTATTGATGATTCTTTGTAAATTTTCGTATTAATATTTTGTGTGGCTCACTTTCGGAGCATTTGTTAGCATTTTGACTGTAGGTTATTTATCCCAAAATATTAATTAATTATATGATTTTCAGGTTCCAAAATTTGTAATCGCTGCATCTCTTTTATGACAACTGACCATACTATTTATTGAAAAGATACGCATGGGCTCACGAAATCATTTATTAATAGAATTTAGGTGCGTATCGTTTGATAAAATATTTTGATTTATGCTTTTTCCTTTGTAGTAAGCGCGTATACACGCATAGGGATATCCTTTTTTGGTTATATGTGATAACTGAATAATATGAATATTGAGTGAATATCTATATATATTGGTTACATATAATATAAAGTGGATTTATAGTGATTATATATAATTACAAGTAAAGATTATATAAGATACGAAATTCTTTATACTATTCTTCGAAACAAATTATATTTTATTTGTTAAGAATTATTTAAATCATTTTCTTTTTAAAAGAAGCTTGTTATTTTACAAAGGATTATTATTTAGTCGTTACTGGTCATCTGTTTTTACATTTTAATTTTATAATTAAATAATCAAAGTAAATATATTTATTATTTGATAATAATTAAACTTTTATATATATATGTGTTTTTCATTGTTTATTGATTTATGTCTTTATTTATCTAAATACTAATTAGTTATATTATTTTCAGGTTTCGGGATTTATGGCTATAGAAATTTTCCCATGCCAAATTTGCCAGAAGAATGTAAAGGAACGCACAAGAGGCTATAAGACCAGTTACCGACGGATTTGTTCGTATACCAATTTATACGAAGACTTGTTGCAAATGATTTGCTAAGAGTTTTTCTTGATAATAAAATTTCGAATAAATTTCTTTTCTTAGTAAGGTTAGTTATTAAGATTAATATCATTATATACGACCAGTACCAGTACTGCTAATTCATTGTAATATCTTTCTGGCTATATACCACATCAATCAATGTATTGTATTAATATGAAATTATGGCGATATGAATATATATATATATATATATATATATATAGACTCAGTATTTTTGCTATTGATTTATGAAGCTTCATAAGCAATTTTAACGTAGTTGTGTGGCTTTTGCAGCCTTATTAAAATTGTATAAATAATAATTATATATATATTGAAATTCTTTTACGATTATTATAAAGGACTGTTTCAAAGAGCCTATTACTTTTTCTTGATTGATCGATGTGTATAAGTCCAGCTTTCGGTTAGTACTGGTGGTTACTAGTATTTTGACTACATGAGAACTGATTATTATTGAATTGATGTATATATATATTGATTATATATAATATTATGACGCAAATATATAGTGATTATATATAGTATCGCGCAAAGATTATATAGGATGAGAGAATAAGTAGGGATTATACTTTTATAAGATTTTAAATTTTTCGTTGCGGGACGTAACAATCCAAATGAACCCGCTATCATACGAAACCCAGTGGGACCTAACGTAATAACGATACCTGATAACTTCACGACACGACGCGACAACTTAGTTATTTTCACCACGCAACAAGGCATTCCGATCGACCAAGGGGCTCGCATGCTTGCAGACACTAAGTCGCTCCCTCTAATTAAAAATGCGACGCTAGGCAGAGCCCGAGTCGACCGGAATGGCTCGCGACGCATTATATCACTAATCATTAAAGATAGAGTATCAGGAATCACGGAAAAAGAAATCGTGAAGGAAACGATGCATTCCTTGCTAGACGTCGTCACCGAACTCGGCCTACAATCTATCTCTATCGCCAGAGGTAACGTTGACAATGTACCTTGGGAAACGGTGTATATGCAACTCACCCGAACCCTAAGCGAAACTAGTATTAGATTATCTTTATTTGTAAGAATGAAATTACGATACCCCCAGAAGAGAGTAGGCAACAGATCCTGTCGGAAAATCACTGTTCTGCCGTCGGCGGACACAAGGGCGTCACGAAAACATATAGACGAGTAAAGAAAAAGTATTTTTGGTCGGGAATGAAAGCCGACGTCCAATCATTCATAAAAAACTGCCGTGCTTGTCAACTAAAAAAGTTAGTAAGAACAAAAACTCGGCAACCCATGGTGCTTACGGACACCCCTGACTCCGCCTTCGACAAAATCTCCATGGATATCATGGGCCCATTACCAACGACACAGTCAAAAAACTGTTACATACTTACTATACAGGACCTCCTAACTAAGTACTCGCTCGCGATACCGCTCCAACACGCCGGAGCCATAGAAGTAGCCGACGCGCTCACCAACGAGTTTATATGCACATTCGGTGCTCCCAAAGCAATCCTAACCGACCAAGGATCGCATTTCTTAAATAGCCTTATGCGAAACATAGCACGTAAGTTTAGAATTAAGCATTACAGAACCACAGCGTATAGACCACAAGCCAATGGCTCGGTCGAAAGATCGCACCAAGTCTTGTGGGAATACCTGAAACAGTTCGTGGATAAAAATAACGAATGGGATAAGTGCCTAAAGTTAGCGTCCCTCTCTTACAACACTAGCGTCCACGAAGGCACTCAGTACACACCGCATGAACTCGTGTTCGGTAAAGCCGCGCGGACCCCTGCGAGCGATCCCGTTACTGCGGATACGACCAACGAGAGTTACGCGGAATATCTTACAACACTTTTCAACAGCATCAAAGACGCACAAACTATCGCACGCGAAAACCTAATGCGCGCCAAAGAAAAATCCAAAAGATACTATGATCGTAGAATTAGGACGCGTAATTTTAAGATAGGCGATAACGTATACCTCCTTAAAGAACCCTCGAAAGGGAAGCTAGGGGACCAGTACGTAGGCCCCTACAAAATATTAGAGGTTCTCAAGAGCCACAATGTAAGACTAGCAATAAGCGCTACCAGGACCCGTGTAGTACACGCAGACAAGCTCAAACACTCACCGCATCGCGCCCCCACTACGGAGGCCTCCCCCACTCCAGAGCCGCTATATCAAAGGAAGTCGGACGGAGGACCGACCACAACTCAATCAAGCGCAGCACCATGAACATCGCCACCGTCACCATGGAAATCTTAGCGCATACCATTGCCCTAATCCTGTTGTTACCTGCCGCATCATTCTGTCTAATCGGATACTACTGCGGGGGACAAGGATTAAATATAACGTCATTATCGCTCCTAGACATCGGTAAATGCGCCGTCGACAACATAGAACCTAAGAGGGAAGCCACCTACGTACAGCTGTTACAAATGTCAACCCATGACCACACACACGTGATGCAGTGCAAAGTCGAAGTCGACCGCACGATATACTATTGTGGAATGCACTCGCACGTCTCGATAGTCCGAGGAGGACGCCGCCAATACACAATAGAACTCACCGAATCCATCTGCAAAAAGCTGCAAGACACGGGAACCATCGACATAGGAACAGGTCAACGAAGCATCCTCCAGTCATTCAAGAGGAACAGCACGGACGTGCGAAGCGTCACCCTCGCCGGCACCACCAGCATGGACGGAAGTTGCACCGGAACCCAATACGGAGATGCCTATGGAACATGGGAAAGTGCTGTCGTCCAGGCCGTCGTAAAAGTAACTCTTCGGAACTTCGACGCGGTCATCGATAGAAACACTAACGAATTGATCCTACCATCCGGGGTGCACTGCAAAGCACTCACGGGAGAATGCCTGGACCACGACGGCTCGGAGACCTACTGGACTATCACGCCAAGGGACAGCTGCCACTTCGACCAATACGACGTGCTATACGAGGGCCCAGCCGATAAACTCACGGCACAGACAAACACCGAGACGCCAACCGTTTACACAGTGACAACGAAGGAAACGACCTTCGCCCTCACCAAAACCACTGAGATGACACTGTGTGGCTACAAACTCATGCTGACGGAACACCCAAAATTATTCGTACTAGAAACAGAAAAGGGAAGAACATTCAAAATCCGCACAAGAATATCCGTCAGTAACTTAGACATTTTCTCGTATGTAAATTCTAAATTTATATACGTAGAAAAACATATTAAAACACAACTGACGCGACTCTACCGCGACATAATGGAACAAAAATGCGCGCTCGAAAAAGAAATATTACAAAACGCGCTCTCGCTCGCCAGTTTCGCCCCTGACGAAATGGCGCATCGAATAATGAAGGCACCTGGATACACCGCAGTCATGGCGGGAGAAGCCCTACACCTGGTCAAATGTCTAGCTGTAGAATGCCGAGTACAGCCAACGGACGTCTGCTATAACGAAATCCCGGTAACGTACAAAAATCAATCATTATTCATGCTACCGAGGACAAGGATACTCACCAAAAAAGGAACGCCGAGGGACTGCAACGAATTCCTGCCAGTTATGTACAACATACACGGCAGCTGGTACCGCCTGATGCCACGACCACAAGAGGCGGCGGCACCTTCGATCATCCAACCGCTCACGAAACCCACCTGGAAATACGTGAGCCCCTCCTCTCTCGCCACCAGCGGCATCTATACCAGCGAAGATTTAGACAGACTCCGCGACCACATAATGTTCCCTATGGAAAAACCTTCGATGCTGAATACAATAGCAAGAGGGGCCATGGGACGAGAAATACCAGCAGGAAGTATATCCATGCTAAACCTGCTAGACGAAAAATCCTTGGACCAGATCGCGGAGAACGCAGGGCAAAAATTGTGGACAGGATTTATCACATTCGGATCGGCCAGCGCAGGTGTGATCGGAATTTTCATAATAATCCGATTAATAAAGCTAATCGTGGACACCATCATCCACGGATACGCATTGCATTCGATATACGGATGGAGCCTGCATCTACTGGGAGCGGTATGGACTTCAATGACGAACCTGCTCCTGTACACAGGATCACCAAGACGACGAATGGACGACGAGAATCAGCGATCCTCCAAACCCCTTTCGACGCCAGAAAATCAGCCCCCTAAAGCCCTCCCAATAACCGAAGACATTCGACCAACCCCCATAGAGCCCCCAATAAGTGAAGTGCGTGACTACCGAGAACTTCGAAAACTTTTGAACGAAAACGTGTAGTGCACACAAAATAGTTCTAAGCATATTATACATAGAATATAAGAGCGTGCGAAATAATTTACATTACTTTAGATTATACATAGAAAATGTTGGAACATCGTCCAACATTTTCATCTAAGGGGGGAGGTGTTACATCCCGCGCCTGATTTTTCCACGAACTTTCATGTAAATCTTCTAAGTTTCTTTCAGCGCATTTGAAAAGCGCGCCAAGGCGCGCTATAACACCGAACTCCGACTAGCGGCCAAGCGCGGCACTGCGTTAGATTTAAGCCTCCGCCAAGCGCCCGGAGATGGCGCTCAGCTAGGGCCCCTCTCTCTCCAAGCTCCCCACTTTCGACCGCCGCAGCAGTCGAGCCGCCGAAATCGAGGGACCTCGGAGCGGGCCCAGACTCAAGCAGTCTAACTCGCGACACCGAACCGACAAGTCCTAAGCTGGACTCTAACTCTAATTCCATATCATAATCTTAACTCAAATTCCAAGTTCATTATAAATTCATTCTCGAATCTAAGTGCTAGTTTAAATATATTACATTTTGTGTATTAATTTAGAAATATATACTAGTGTGTGCTAAACTTCGTGATCATTCAAAAGAATCCTAATTCTATAAATCCACATCCCACGCGACGCGACGTTAATATACAGATATTCTTAACCAGGCACGTGCTACTAAATTATAACAATTAAATCGAGTTTTCGTATTTGAAGTGACGACAGAGAGGACAAGCCGCTCGTCGCCTACAGAAAATACGAAGCAAAATTGATTACTTCTGATTCAAAGTGACGACTCAGAGAGGACAAGCCGCTCGACGTCTACAGAAAAACCGAAGCATAATCAATCATTTCTGATTTGAAGTGACGGCTCAGAGAGGACAAGCCGCTCGACGCCTACAGAAAATCCGAATATGACTTTAATTTTCTACAATGCCTAAAACACGCCGTGCCGGTAGGAAAAATCAACTCCGTCGGATGATAGCGAGACATTACTACGCCGCGTCCACCAATTATATCGATATCGTAGAAACAAACCACTACGATAAAGAATACGAACAATTATTCGCGAGTGCAAATAAAACCACGTGCTTAATAAAGTGGCCAGAACGACTCATCCCCATCGACGTTGATAACCAGCCGCATCAACCCGCTTCCGTTCATCCCGGAGACCCGCGTGGAGCGCCGCGATCCCCGCCTACCAGTGCAGCCTGATTAATCAACGCGGCCAGGCCACGTGGAAATTAATCTTTGAAAGGAAATGAAGCGAAGCCATCTTGGAGGTAAGTGACGGTTGAAAATTCCTGTTTGTGCAAGTCACGACTTTTTGCCAGGCCCATCGTGTTTTTGTATAAGGTTTCACTTTTACGATCTTAGCCCGACCCTTCGGCGCCGCGGTACATTCCAGTGGTCAATCGAGTCTCTCTGTATTAAATCCCCGGCCTTATCTCCGCGAATACCGGCTCTACTCCGCGAATAATAGCCAAATATTAATAATAATAATAACAACAATTCGAATTCATAGTGATAAATGACCGCGGCCCTCTCCTTAAGCTGTAATTAACGAAATTATGAATTGGGATTTAATCCGACGCTTGGGATTTAACGCAACGACCTACTAACCTATTTTCAACTTTGGGATTTAACGCAACGACCTACTAACCTATTTTCAACTTCGGGATTTAACGCGATGACCCACTGACCCAGTGACCTAATTTTTATTTTGGGATTTAACGCGATGACCCACTGACCCAGTGACCTAATTTTTATTTTGGGATTTAACGCGATGACCCACTGACCCAGTGACCTAATTTTTATTTTGGGATTTAACGCGATGACCCACTGACCCAGTGACCTAATTTTTATTTTGGGATTTAACGCGATGACCCACTGACCCAGTGACCTAATTTTATTTTGGGATTTAATGCGATGACCCAGTGACCTACATAAATTGACCCAATTACCCCGTGACCTACTTTCCCGAATCCCTTTAAACCGACGCTGCGTTAAAGGGACTTAGTCCCAACCGAGACCTACTTTCAAGAAAATCCCTGGAAAATCGGATTTCACCCGATAAAATCGCTCTCCCCCGATGCGATCCCGCGTGTTTCGTGATCGGATCACTCAACCCCCCTTAATACCCCCGATCTCTCCCTGAGCTTTTGCCAGAAAGCTTGCGGTTTCGCGAATAATCAAACTAGAACCGCTCTGTGCGCATTCTGTTATTATTCCCTGCCCGCTGAAGAGCGCCTACGGTATAATTACGTGACGAAACATAGACTTATAATTGGCGAACCCATCGGATTCGGGTGTTACTCCTGTGGAAGTAGATTAAGCAGCATCAGAATTAGCGACGAATGCCCCGAGTGCCCTGAGCGACTTCTAGACTATTGGCTACACCCTGCCAATCATCCAGTAACTCAAGACGGTAATATAGTCATCCCTATCGTGTACCCCGGCGAAGAGTCCACTGACTCCGAGCCCGAACAATAATTCCGAGCGCTTCAGATCGCACGTATCCCCGGGAAGAGCCGCATAGGTTCGCTTGACCCGAAAAAGCGATCGAGCCCCGCGACGTCCGAATTCTCTTTTAGAGCCGCGACATCCCGGGACGTAACAGTCATTGA
This sequence comes from Camponotus vicinus, assembly GCF_025532165.1. Lineage (NCBI taxonomy): Eukaryota > Metazoa > Arthropoda > Insecta > Hymenoptera > Formicidae > Camponotus > Camponotus vicinus. Next base: position 6,745,468 of record NW_028141977.1, read on the forward strand.
AGTCCATACCGCTCCCAGTAGATGTAGGCTCCATCCGTATATCGAATGCAATGCGTATCCGTGGATGATGGTGTCCACGATTAGCTTTATTAATCGGATTATTATGAAAATTCCGATCACACCTGCGCTGGCCGATCCGAATGTGATAAATCCTGTCCACAATTTTTGCCCTGCGTTCTCCGCGATCTGGTCCAAGGATTTTTCGTCTAGCAGGTTTAGCATGGATATACTTCCTGCTGGTATTTCTCGTCCCATGGCCCCTCTCGCTATTGTATTCAGCATCGAAGGTTTTTCCATAGGGAACATTATGTGGTCGCGGAGTCTGTCTAGATCTTCGCTGGTATAGATGCCGCTGGTGGCGAGAGAGGAGGGGCTCACGTATTTCCAGGTGGGTTTCGTGAGCGGTTGAATGATCGAAGGTGCCGCCGCCTCTTGTGGTCGTGGCATCAGGCGGTACCAGCTGCCGTGTATGTTGTACATAACTGGTGTTACGTCCCGGGATGTCGCGGCTCTAAAAGAGAATTCGGACGTCGCGGGGCTCGATCGCTTTTTCGGGTTAAGCGAACCTATGCGGCTCTTCCCGGGGATACGTGCGATCTGAAGCGCTCGGAATTATTGTTCGGGCTCGGAGTCAGTGGACTCTTCGTCGGGGTACACGATAGGGATGACTATATTACCGTCTTGAGTTACTGGATGATTGGCAGGGTGTAGCCAATAGTCTAGAAGTCGCTCAGGGCACTCGGGGCATTCGTCGCTAATTCTGATGCTGCTTAATCTACTTCCACAGGAGTAACACCCGAATCCGATGGGTTCGCCAATTATAAGTCTATGTTTCGTCACGTAATTATACCGTAGACGCTCTTCAGCGGGCAGGGAATAATAACAGAATGCGCACAGAGCGGCTCTAGTTTGATTATTCGCGAAACCGCAAGCTTTCTGGCAAAAGCTCAGGGAGAGATCGGAGATATTAAGGGGGGCTTGAGTGATCCGATCACGAAACACGCGGGATCGCATCGGGGGAGAGCGATTTTATCGGGTGAAATCCGATTTTCCAGGGATTTTCTTGAAAGTAGGTCTCGGTTGGGACTAAGTCCCTTTAACGCAGCGTCGGTTTAAAGGGATTCGGGAAAGTAGGTCACGGGGTAATTGGGTCAATTTATGTAGGTCACTGGGTCATCGCGTTAAATCCCAAAATAAAAATTAGGTCACTGGGTCAGTGGGTCATCGCGTTAAATCCCAAAATAAAAATTAGGTCACTGGGTCAGTGGGTCATCGCGTTAAATCCCAAAATAAAAATTAGGTCACTGGGTCAGTGGGTCATCGCGTTAAATCCCGAAGTTGAAAATAGGTTAGTAGGTCGTTGCGTTAAATCCCAAAGTTGAAAATAGGTTAGTAGGTCGTTGCGTTAAATCCCAAGCGTCGGATTAAATCCCAATTCATAATTTCGTTAATTACAGCTTAAGGAGAGGGCCGCGGTCATTTATCACTATGAATTCGAATTGTTGTTATTATTATTATTAATATTTGGCTATTATTCGCGGAATAGAGCCGGTATTCGCGGTAATTCGCGGAGATAAGGCCGGGGATTTAATACAGAGAGACTCGATTGACCACTGGAATGTACCGCGGCGCCGAAGGGTCGGGCTAAGATCGTAAAAGTGAAACCTTATACAAAAACACGATGGGCCTGGCAAAAAGTCGTGACTTGCACAAACAGGAATTTTCAACCGTCACTTACCTCCAAGATGGCTTCGCTTCATTTCCTTTCAAAGATTAATTTCCACGTGGCCTGGCCGCGTTGATTAATCAGGCTGCACTGGTAGGCGGGGATCGCGGCGCTCCACGCGGGTCTCCGGGATGAACGGAAGCGGGTTGATGCGGCTGGTTATCAACGTCGATGGGGATGAGTCGTTCTGGCCACTTTATTAAGCACGTGGTTTTATTTGCACTCGCGAATAATTGTTCGTATTCTTTATCGTAGTGGTTTGTTTCTACGATATCGATATAATTGGTGGACGCGGCGTAGTAATGTCTCGCTATCATCCGACGGAGTTGATTTTTCCTACCGGCACGGCGTGTTTTAGGCATTGTAGAAAATTAAAGTCATATTCGGATTTTCTGTAGGCGTCGAGCGGCTTGTCCTCTCTGAGCCGTCACTTCAAATCAGAAATGATTGATTATGCTTCGGATTTTCTGTAGACGTCGAGCGGCTTGTCCTCTCTGAGTCGTCACTTTGAATCAGAAGTAATCAATTTTGCTTCGTATTTTCTGTAGGCGACGAGCGGCTTGTCCTCTCTGTCGTCACTTCAAATACGAAAACTCGATTTAATTGTTATAATTTAGTAGCACGTGCCTGGTTAAGAATATCTGTATATTAACGTCGCGTCGCGTGGGATGTGGATTTATAGAATTAGGATTCTTTTGAATGATCACGAAGTTTAGCACACACTAGTATATATTTCTAAATTAATACACAAAATGTAATATATTTAAACTAGCACTTAGATTCGAGAATGAATTTATAGTGAACTTGGAATTTGAGTTAAGATTATGATATGGAATTAGAGTTAGAGTACAGCTTAGGACTTGTCGGTTCGGTGTCGCGAGTTAGACTGCTTGAGTCTGGGCCCGCTCCGAGGTCCCTCGATTTCGGCGGCTCGACTGCTGCGGCGGTCGAAAGTGGGGAGCTTGGAGAGAGAGGGGCCCTAGCTGAGCGCCATCTCTGGGCGCTTGGCGGAGGCTTAAATCTAACGCAGTGCCGCGCTTGGCCGCTAGTCGGAGTTCGGTGTCATAGCGCGCCTTGGCGCGCTTTTCAAATGCGCTGAAAGAAACTTAGAAGATTTACATGAAAGTTCGTGGAAAAATCAGGCGCGGGATGTAACAATATATATATTATATATGTAAATGCAACCTAGACAGATAAGAAAAATTCAAATAATAACACGTTTAAACTCTAAGCATAAGAACATAATAATTAATACGTTATAAAAATCTCTTTTCATATACGTATATTCTATGTAGTTATTCAAATAAAACTTCACTACATAATAATAAATTATATAAAATCTAATTTCTTATCCACCCATTATTACCAAATAATACATATATTTAATTGCAAAATTTTATATACAATTAAAATATAATAAGTAAGCAACGACAACCAAATAATAAACCATTTTCATTATGTGAAAAGCTCAACATTATAATAAAGATTCTGATTTAATAAAACCAATAATGCAAAATAAAGCTCATAACTCTTTACTGTGTGCAGAATTATAAATCTATATAACTACTAAATAAATTTTGTTATAACAAAACTTTACACATATATAACACACATGAAATATAAAGTTTAAATAATAATAATACAAGGTAATAAATATACATATTAATAATAATAATGAATGTATGGTCTTATAAAATTCATTATGCATGATTTTATTATTGAGACGAATAATAAGTCTCCTTATAAGAGCACAAGGCTAAGTCCAGCGTACCGCGTTATCTCCCCTATTACTTTGTTATCTCCCCTAATGTTTTCGACGTCCGCGCCGAGTCTTAATGCGAAAGGGACTCGCGAATATATAATGTATGAATATTATAAAGAGCGCCTTCTTATTGCAAGAGTAATAAGTCATTACGAAATTATAAATTATAAAAGAATATATATATATATTATATGTTAAATTAATCCATATCATTAACTAACAAAGATCCAACAGTAATGCAATTTTTTTAGCAAACTTTCAAGCCTTCAAAAGAGAAATAACAATGTTAATTAAATATGTATAATACATATTTAATTAATAAATAATCACAAAATAAATTCAATAATGAAGTTAAAATTTTTAACAACTACATTTATTAACTTTTACAAACAATATATATAAGTATATATATATATATATATATATATATATATATATATTCTATACAATTAACAAGTAAGGAATATATGAATAAATTATAACGAATGAAATTATTAAATCGATTTATAAAGCGTTATAAATTCACTCACCAAAAGATAAGCGACCCTCCGAGCTTCATCCGGTGCAGCTGCACATGAGCTCACTCAGCGATAAGATAAGGCCTGGCGCGACTGCCTGGCACGACTGCTTGGCACGGCGAACACCTGCATCCGGTGATAAAACAGCTCGCCACATCCTTTGTTCCAAGAGCTGAATAATAAAAAGAATAATTAATACACTTTTATATTATAATGTAACACAATTATTATTAACAACTATCTAGACCATGCACCTATATGCACATACATATATATATATATATCATATAATTATTATATAGCAAATTGTAATTATAATGGTTTATAACACCAGAATTTGTTTATAACATTGTTAACTAGAACTATATAATTAATATAAAGAAAGTTAAAAATCAATTCTAAACGGAACATGCTAGAACGATCATTCACACTTCTATTAAAAGAGGTTGAAATTCTACTATTAAAATATATATGCATGCAAATTATTAAAATTCTGGTGACTAAAAACCTATTGTAAAAGCCTTACCTTTTGTAAAATGAATTAACGAGCTCGATGCATGGACAATACTGACTGCTCCGTCTTCCCCACTATCCCCACGCAAGAGCGCGGCCACCACGTCATCGCGCGCTCGAAGAAGAAGGACAACTATAGCGGCAAGCGGCGGTCGAGCCGTCTACGCCCGGGAGCGCCGCATTCTCCTACCACTGCGGATAGCCGGCACGGAGTAGGGACCAGAGGGTACCTCAGGGAGCGCAGCTCAGTCTTCCGCGCATTTGACCTGGAGCTCTCGAGAAGAAAACAACAAAAGCGATCACGAGCGTATTACAGAACATTTTCGAGTCGAAAAAGAACTTAGTCGCAGGATATTTTTCCGGACTAAGAACTTAGTCTAGAGAGCAGTCGAACATTATAGTATACTTTAAGAAAATAAAGTGTCTTTGAACCATCACTTGGGTCTTCTGCCGATCATTTGTCACCGGTTCCTCCGACTCTCCTACAGGGACATCGCCGAGGCAGACCGGCCTCCACGGAGATTCATCGCATATCCTGACAGCAGTACTTTTGGGTAAGTACTCGTTTTAATTATTCAATATTTTCCTTTTTATCTCTCGTGATCTGCAACCATCAACCGAATATTATTATTATTTTTGCATGACATATTGAAGAATTTTATTATACATAATAGTCAACAACTTACCTTCATACAATTCCAACGTCTTCTCCTTCCGATAACACGAGTACGTTGATTGCCTTTGAACGTTAAACGCTCAGTCTGTCTTTGGTTTTATCCACAAGAGTGAATCGTCGCTTTCGACTTGTCAATCGATGTGCATTGGGTAGCCTACCCTACCCCTCTGCCGTTTCCGCGAAGAATTTTCTTTAGAGGAATTTTCTTTACGGACTCTGTGCCGCTGTGACGTGACGTCTTGCACATCGAAACTCGTCGTAGAGCATGGGACGCACTCTTTAAGGACCGACTGACACATAGTATGATAACTCTGGTTTAGTATCATATATTAGAAGAATTATTTAATAATAATAAAACTAAACCAGTAGGTACGGTATCCATCTTATATTCAAACATTCCTACACCCCCTTCCTTACCACGTCACTGCATGTGAGGTAACTAACTAATAATTTTCTCTTATAATAAATGAGGAGTCGCGATTTCAGAATCTGTCCTGTCTCTTTCTCTAAACTGGTTACGAAACTTTAGATTTACGCGGTACATTCCTTTTTTTTGACAGGTGACCCCTCGAAATTTCCATCGTAAGTATTAGATGCCGCGAAATAATTTCAAATTATCCTTTCGATAAAACAAATTTTAAAACTTAAATTATTTTAATAATAGATGGTTAGCGCCCGACGACCAGACCCAATAACTCGCCGCGAATTTCCCTTGCAAAACCCAGGTGTAACCCGGCGGGAAATATTTAGACAGAGATTGTTGCGAGACCGTCCCTCCGTCGCTCGTCAATTATTTATAGATAGGGACGAGATTCCTACCGGAATAGCAAGGGCCGCAACCGACCGCGAAGACACACTCTTCGACCTCTCCTTCGCACCCTTGCCCCCGGAGCTAAATCCAGAAAACAACAACGGCAATCTCCCTGCGATACCAGCTGGCGCAGAGTCCGAGGAAGAGGAAATCGAATCTGCGGGTTCGGACACATCAAGCGACGCGTCCACAATAATCATTGATTTGGACGACCGAACGGACGGAATTCCCTTGGGACTGCTCCACGCTTGGGAGCGAAACGGGGAAATAAGGAGGAGCCCAGTGACGTTGGATCGACGGGTCCAAACTTCACCACCGCCTAGCCTCCCACGAACCCCAGACTCTTTTCCGGGGTACTCGCCGCCAAATTATTCTCCTGTCTTGCCTGGAGAAGTAGATATAGATTCCCCAAATATCATTCCGAGTGAAGAGGACTTCATCGATTATGAAATTAACCAACTTCTTGATTATTTAGATAGCGAAGAGTTCCTCGATTCTATTGTCGAACCATAAAATCCTAAATAACCTTTAAATATACATATATACAAATATATCCAATATATATATATATCTTTAATGTAAAGGAACGAGGAAGGATGCAATAAATAAAGGGAAAAACAGAAATTTTTAACATAATAAATCTGTATATTTATTTGTCAACCTTAAAATGCCTCCGAAAAGAAGCGTCCTACAGATCCAGAATCTCTCGGCGTCCCAGGGCATAGCCGGCTTAGCAGGTTGCCCTGAAAAAGAAATAGAGAGATATAACATTGTTCGTCCCTGCACGGCGAGCCCTGCAGAATCGTTGAATAAACGATCGAATAGGACGTAACAAACATAAATTTTGGTGGCAGCGGTGGGATTTGCCAAAAAGGATCTAAGCTTCTGAGAGGAAATTAAGTGGTTGACGAATAAATTTTTATAAAGTATCTAAATCCATTATGCAGACTCGATCAAGCTCGACGAGCTCTGTAGCCACAGGGGCTACAAGGAAACAATATACAGCAGAAGAAACTGAAATCCTCATGCAAAAGGTAAACGAAAAGGAGAAACAGTTAAAAGAACAGGCTGAGGCCTTGCAAGTCAAAAACGAACATCTGATAAAAATGCAAGAAGAAATGAATCGAAAGGAAATGGCCGCAAACCAAGAACAACCAGCTGTAGAGCAATTAATGGCTTCTATGCAAACGATTACCAATTATATTGAGAGGATTAATTCAAGGCTCATGAATCTAGAGACCTCGCAAAGAGAAGAAAGATATGTTCCACATGAAGAACGAACATTTTCTCAACCGATATCCCAACATTTTGATATCGCGGACCAACCTTCCCCGATACGCCTTAAAGATGCTATCGACACAATACCTAAATTTGATGGCCATAAAATGTCCGTTTTCCACTTCAGTAAAATTTGCGAATGCGCTCTCGATTTAATACCTGCATATCATGAATATCATTTAGTGCAGCTTATTATTAATAAACTGCAGGGACATGCATATTCTGCCATAGAAGGGGTAGAATGTCACACCGTTTTCGAGCTAACGAAACGACTAAAATTAATTTTTGGACCAAATAAATCCGTCGACCAATACCGAGGAGAACTAGCTAACATATACATGAAACAAAATGAAAATATTTTTGATTATATAAGCAGAGTGCAAGAACTACGTACTGCAATAATAGATGGAGAATCTGATTTATCCGGAAACATAGGAGAACGAAGAAAGGACGCCATCGAAGCAACCACTATGAACAGCTTTATCAACGGACTTCCATCTGACCTATTAGTACGCGTAAAACTCGAACATCCGAGGACCTTCGAGGAAAGCATTAGCACAGCCATACAACTATCTAAAACTATTGAAGCTGAAAACATTCGGAAGCGCACTCTCTTCCGCCCAAATTTTCAACCTCGTGCTGACCTCCCCAATAACGTCAGCAATGCAGCTCGCCAAAATCCTATGAACAACACTAACAACCGTTATCAACCCAGTAACGGACATGCAACCTCACAACCACCCTTCACCGCATCACCAGTTAAATTAATTGCTGGACAACCTCAACAAAATTATCAGACCAAAATCTGTCGCTATTGTAAAACTCCTGGACATCTTATAGAAGAATGTCGGAAGTGTTCCTGGGCTATTATCTTTAAAGTGCATCCCATTTTACACTTTTTCTTATTTTACAGGTTAGGATAGTAATTTATATTGCTTTTTACATATAATAATCATATATATATCTAGATCTTATTATTACAAAATATATTTATATTTTAATAGGTCTTGACAGTCTTTTTCTTTTATAGCTTCCTCGCTGTCCTTTTCCAATGTTACACGTGGTATGAATTTACCGCCTGGTCCTAATACCATCGCTTTTTCAGTCGCTCGGTATTTCTCTACCGACTTTTCCCTGGATGATTCCTTCTGGATGGTCCCTGATGTCCCTGGTTGCTCCTCGAGCCTCTCTGAGTCCTGGGGAGTTAAGGTGGTCTGCACCGTCGGTTGCAAGGTCCCTCTCACCCCGTCTTGCCCGGTCCCCTCAACATCATGGGGAACCACCTAGAAAATGGCCAAGGCGGCACCTTCCAAGAGAAGGCTGGTGAGTCCAGAAGACACAGAATGCTCTGAAGCAGAGCCCGAGAGGCCAAAGGCCAAAAGAACGGCCAAGGGATCCTAGTCTTCAGAATCCTCTAAAACGGAGGTTATGGAGACTGAGGAAGACGAGAAGTATTATTAGACTTGCAGGATGGTGAAGATCCTGCAAGCCAATCTCAACCACGCCCGTCAGACACAAGACCTTTTTGTGCACAACCTGGCGGAGCGTGGTTGTGGATTAGGAATTGTCGCCGAGCCGTACAAGATGCCAAAGAACCACCCATTGTGGATGGCATCCTTGTGCCGCAAGGCAGCAATTACATGGAGGACAGCGACGCACTTCCCCCCTGCACACTAGTAGAAGCGGGGGAGGAGTACGTCGCAGTGCAATGGGGGCGCATCGCCGTACTATTTGTACGTATTTGTCACCAGCTCTGGACATCGCCCAGTTCTCAAGAAGGCTGGACCGGATGGGGGAGTGCGTCAGAAGGCTCCTCCTCCTTCCGTGTCCTGTAATGATCGTGGGTGACTTCAACGCCAAATCCAGGCTGTGGGGGTCCCCGCGATCGGACAGAAAGGGCGATGTTCTGGTGGAATGGGCGGCGGAACTCGGCCTGAGCATCCTCAACTCAGGCTCGAGGAGCACCTGTGTGCGGCCACAGGGGTCATCTATTGTGGACCTTACATGGGTCAGCCCTTTGGCCGCGCGTCTAGTTAGCGACTGGAGAGTGGTGGCGGATGCCGAATCTCTATCGGATCATAGGTACGTGGAGATGGTATTCGCCCCCGTCTCCGGAGAGGTGCTCACCCGCCGCCGAGAGGTGAAAAACAGGGTGCGGCGATGGGCTCTAAGAAAGATCAAGGAGGATGCTCTTTTCTCCTCGTTCTTGCGGCCATGTGGGAAAGAGAAGGGAAAGGGAATGAGGAAATGCCCTTACAGGAGGTGCAATGGATCCGGGGAGTGATGCAGGATGCGTGTGACGCGTCGATGCCCCGGATCCGTCCCTCTCCCTGTAGAGCAGCATACTGGTGGATGGAGGAGATTGCCGAACTTAGGCGCTCCTCCGTCCACCTGAGGAGGAATTACGACAGGGCCAGAAAGGCCCGCAATGGTCGTAACAGGGTCGCAAAAGTCGAGGAGGCACTCGAGGAGTACAACGTCGCCAAGCAGGCGTTAAGGGCAGCGATAAAAGCTGCGAAGGCCAGGGCCTGGGAGGAGCTGATCCTCACCCTGGATCAGGATCCGTGGGGTCGCCCCTACAGCATAGTTATGAAAAAGCTGAAGGGAGGGGCACCCCCAACCACGGAAATCCTGGACCCCCAATTCATCCAGCAGATTGTAGCGACCCTCTTCCCAGTGGGGGGGGGGCGCTGCACCTGCCCCCCCTCCGGAAGGCAACGCGGAGCAGGAATGGAACGAAGAGGAATTGGGGGTTACCCAGGGTGAGATGAAGGACACCGTCAGGAGAATTAAAACCGGGAAAGCTCCCAGCACTGACGTCCATGGAAAAGTATGGGCCCTGGCCTTTAAAGAGCTAGGAGGCTATATGAGGTACCTTTTTAAAAGGTGCCTCAGAGAAGGTCGCTTCCCCATCGAATGGAAGAGGGCCAACCTGGTCCTCCTTCAAGGAGGGCAAACCGGGGGACTTACCCTCGTCATACCGTCCCATCTGTCTGCTGGACGAGGCGGGGAAGATCCTGGAAAGGATCATCGCCAACCGCCTCGTCCGGCATTTGTCCCGGACCGGTCCCGACCCTAGTCGGGACCAATATGGCTTCCGCAGCGGGCGATCCACCGTGGACGCAATACTCAGCGTCAGGTCCGCTGTGGAGGATGGCGGGGTGTGATGGCGGTGTCATTAGACCATAACAAATGCCTTCAACACCCTGCCATGGCGGTGGATATTGGGGGCGTTCGAACATCACGGTGTGCCCCGTATCTAATCGCAGTGGTCCGGGACTACTTTAGAGACAGAATCCTGGCATACACAGACCGGGATGGGACGGTACGCGAGAGGAGCGTTGAGTGTGGGTTTCCACAGGGCTCGGTATTGGGCCCACTACTGTGGAACCTCGCTTATGATCACGTCCTCCGATCAGCCCTCCCCCCTGGCAGCAGTGTCGTCTGCTACGCCGACGACACATTAGTGCTAACCGGGGGACGAGACTATGGGGAAGCGACCGCCAGGGCAGAAATAGCCCTGGAGAGCGTGGTGCGCTCCATAAAAGTCCTGGCGTTGGAGGTGGCGGGCAGAAAAACCGAAGCCGTGGTCTTTCGCGGCGCGGCGACGGGCCCGCCGCCTCCGACTTTCATTCGCGTAGGTGAGACTCGCGTCCAGGTTGGGGAAAAGATCAAATATCTTGAACTCCAGCTGGACGCGACCTGGTTCTTCGGCGAGCACTTTCGCTGTCTGGCTCCGAGAGTCGAGGGAGTGGCGATGGCCTTGGGCCGGCTGCTCCCGAACCTCGGCAGACCGGGCGGAAGGGTTCGCCGATTCTATGTCGCCGTTGTGGCATCGGTAGCCCTATACGGGGCTCCTGTGTGGGCAGATGACGTAGCGGCCACCCGCCGGGTGGCAATCAGAGCGGCAAGGGGCTACCGCAATATCAGCCACGCGGCGGCGACGGTCCTGACCGGGATGGCCCCACTGGATCTCGCGGCCCGCATGTACAATTATATGTACAAAAGTGTCCGCGGGATCCGTGAGAACGGGGTGGAGGTCACCGGCAGGGCGCGTCGGATGATTAAGGACCAGGCTCGACGGTCCATGGTCCTCGAGTGGCAGAGGTCACTCGGGGACCCACACATCGCGGGGAAAAGGACCGTCGAGGTCATAAGACCCTGTCTATTCGAATGGATACATAGGGTCAAACGAGAGGGAATCACCTACCGAATGACAGGTGCTCACCGGACATGGATGTTTCGGGGAGTACCTGTGCAGGATAGGCAAGAAGCGCACTGCGGAGTGCCACCACTGCGACCACCCGCACGACTCGACGCAGCACACGCTGGAATTGTGTCCGGCGTGGGCGGCCGAGCGTGCAAACCTGGTGGCCGTGGTGGGGGCGGACCTCTCCCTCCCGGCTGTGATAACGGCGATGGTCGGGAGCGGAGAGGCCTGGAAGGCAGTGTCCTCCTTCTGCGGCAAAGTAAAGGCCCATTTATACATATCCGTTCCGTATCCGTTCCGTATCCGTACCGTGTACGTCAGTGCACGGATGCTAGATTCGATTTCATGTAATCAAATGTAAGTATTTACACTATTCCGTACCGTATCGTCAGTGTCCGTACCGACATCGCCGATATCGGTGGCGACCAAATTTTCACGGAATGGACGGCACTGACCGTACGAGTACGGACATGCACGGACAAGTATAAATACGCGTCCGTACAGCGTCCGTGTAGCGTTCAGTATTTCCCGAGTCTCATTTGGCGTCAGTCTGCGGTACCATAAGCATTCTATTATGGACAACGAAAAATTAATAGAATTAGTAAGACAACACAATGTATTGTATGATCTTTCTCATGCAAAATATCTCGATGGACAATATAAAGAGAAAATATGGAAAAGTATTTCTGAAGAACTTGATCAACCAGGTAATTCGAATATCATATCATGAAAATTATTTTACAAATAATATTTAAGTTTATTAAATATATAATTTTATTTCGAGAAAAAAGTACAATTTTCCATAAAAAGTTTATATACGTGTAATAACATTAATAATTATTGTACATATATGTATATTATAAATTAAATTCTTTTATTTTGCCATATAACAGATCCAGCTGAAGAGTTGAAAAATTTTGTAAAAGTTTCTCTTACTGCAAATGCTACTCGCGTACTATTTCCACCACGAACATTTATATTTTGTAATGCTATCTGATGTTGATTCCTGTTAGTATTATCTTCCAAATTAATAGTATAATTATTATCAGTTTCTTTGATAAAATTATGTAACACACATGTTGCAAGTATAATAAAATCAGCATATTGAGGTTTGGCTTGAATTCGGCGATTATAAATTCGAAAACGTTGTGTTAAAATCCCAAATGCATTTTCAACTACTCTTCTAGCGCACGATAAGCGATAATTATAAATTCTTTTATCATCAGTATCTAAACTTTTTCCGGGATATGGTCTAAGAAGATAGGGCTTTAAAGGAAAAGCTTCATCTCCGACTATAACATAAGGTACTTCAGTAATAGTACCAGGCAAAAACGTATCATTCGGGACATTTAATTTTTTCTCTTCAAATTCTTTTCCCATCGCAGAATGTGCGAAAATGCCTCCATCACTATTTTTTCCATATGCACCAACATCAACCATGATAAATTTATAATTGGCGTCGACGAGAGCCATCAAAACAATAGAAAATGATTTTTTGTAATTAAAATATTCTGATCCACTGTTAGCTGGTGCTTGAATAAGAACATGCTTGCCATCCAAAGCGCCTAAACAGTTTGGAAAATTCCATATCTCCCAAAATTCTTTTGCAATTTCATTCCATTTTTCTTGTGTTGGTGGTGGCATGACTTTAGGCATTAATTCATCGACAATAGTTCTACATGTTTCAATGATTATTTTCCAAACTGTTGTGACTCCAAGACGATAACTAAATGAAATTGTTTTCAGAGAATCTCCAGTTGCTAAAAATCTGAAATATTGATATAAGAATTTATAGTTACACAGAAAAATTATATTAATATACATATATATGAAAACATATTTTAATATTTTTTATAACTTTTCTATTTTTATATTATTTTATATACATATATTATTTTTAAAATATTTTTTCAGTTAACATCTGTAAGACTCGTTGGAATAATATAAGAGATAATTATCGAAAATCTTTGAAAAAAAGAGTAACAACAAGTGGCCAATCTGCTGCAAAAATAAATAAATACAAATACGAAGATCAATTAAGCTTTTTGATTAATTTTTTAAAGGAACGTGATACTATTTCTAATGTAACAAACGAAGATGTGGAAACACAAGACAGTTGTTTAAATAATGCAGATGATAATAATGCAGATGATAATAGTGAAACGATAGTTGAAACGTTAAATGAAGATAAAGATAATGAAACACAGGAAACACATCGTATAAAACGTAAACCCATATTGTCCAGACAACAAAGCAAACAAGAAAAATCAAAAGAATCGCAAAGTGCTGCATCAACTTTAATGAAATATATAATGGAAAAAAATGAAAAAAAAGAGATTTCACAAACTGTTCATCCTGTTGACGCTTTTCTTAATGGATTTGCTCCCACTCTTAAAAATCTCAGTCCATATTCTCTTAATATAGCAAAGAGCAAAATTTTTTCAATTGTCCAGGAAATTGAATTGAATGAAATAATGGAGCAACAAAGACAATCACAAACATATACGTATAATAATAGAAATTTTTCGAGCACTGGCAACTATAATTCGGCAACACCATCTCCTACATTTGCAACATCGCCATCGTCAATGCATGCACTATCACATTCGCCACTAACTTCAACACCTTCCTCTTCAACATCTTCTGAATATTTTACTTTTCCTCCACCTTTGCAACCATGTCAACCATAGACCTTACAGATATGGACTGGCAATACGTATCAGACTGTGTCCGGAGGAGGTTAGAGAGAGAAACATACTTTTTGGTACTTCTCTTTCTACAAGTGTCCGTACAAGTGTGCGGACACTTGTAGAAAGAGAAGTACTAAAAAGTATGTTTCTCTCTCTAACCTCCTCCGGACACTGCTTCTCTACAGAAACTATAGGCAATTGCCAGTCCATATCTGTAAGGTCTATGATGTCAACCAAATACACAACATAGCTCTTCAGAAACAGCAGAATATTAATATAATTATCTTTTACATAACTTTTTATTTTATTTTAATGAATGCTTTATTTCTTTTTATAATTATCTTAAATATTTTGTTTAATAATAAATTTTCTAAGATGTTTATAAAAGTTACTACATGTCATAAATAATATATATATATATATATATATATTATATATATAAAAGTTATATATAAAGTTTATTATATAGCTAATAATAAAATAATATTTTATAAATAAAGTTAATGAATAAAATTATATCTATTAATATATACATATGTATTTTCTGTATTCTTACCTTAGGCAAATCGCTAAACGTTCTCTTGGCTTAATTGCTTTTCTCCAACTTGTATTTCGTTTTTTTATTTTATCAGCAATTGTATTGAATAATATATTAAAAGCATGTTCCGACATTCGAAAATATTGATGAAATTTGGTTGGATCATCAACAAGTTCTTTATATAAGGTGAAAAATTCACCCTCCGTTTCACGTTCTGTCCATTGTTACGTCCCCAGTTCCTCAGGACTGGTCTGGAAGTCTTACTTTCCCAATTGGACGCAATTAATCTCTCAATTTGTTTTAGGGCAACCTGCTAGGCCGGCTATACCCTGGGACGCCGAGAGATTGAAGGTCTGTTGTGCTCTTCGAGAGAGGATTCAGGAGGGAATGCGAATAAATAAATGATTTATATAGATTTAAGATTTCTTTATTTATTTCACCTTTTGTTTCTTTTCTTTTATAACTTGAATAAATGTGGATTTATTCCTCCGAAGAGTAACCGTATATTTCTGGGAGAATATATGAATATTCGCTATCGATATTTGCAATAGGTATCGCGATTTCTATTTGGGGAATCTCGTATGTTACTGGTGAATAGCTTGGAGGAGGATAGGAATCGTCTTCTTCCGGCGAATAATTATATTGTTCTGGGTTTGACGCTATCTCAGCGTTTCGCTCTTCGGTTTCCAAGATAAGGTCGCTCAGTTCTTCAGGTAGTTCCTCTGTTGTTTCAAAGGGAGTGTAGTTATTTCCCGTAGGTTGTGTCGTTGAAGCGAAAGTATTTATTTGAGTGTCGAGGGGTTCTTGGATTTCTGTATTTCCTTCGGTTAGAGGGGGAGACAGATCTTTTGACGTTGAAACATTTATTTCTGCGATCTCTGGGATGAATGGAGAAGACTGATTTATCGTAGATGGGGTTGGCTCTATAAGTTCGTTAAGGAATGAGACGCGATTAAGCAGTAATCGTCGGGTGCGTCTATTCTGTTGTATATGGCGAGAAGCGTTGCGAATGGAAAGCTCACGTCGAGTACCCGCGGTTGAGCGTCGAGCGCGGATCATCTATTAATTATATAGTTTGGTAACAATTTAATTAAGTGAAGATGGAATAATATTGTATAGTGGTTCGGTGGTACTTACGTTGACCAACACCTGTTGAATAAAAGAAAGGGTCTCGCGTGACTATTCGTTCAGTAATAAATAATTATTATCCCAAGAATACAGAAAGTAATAGTAAGATCTAATTATTGAAGCTTCACAAAGGTTTAGATCGCGGCTAGAATATAGTCGGAGCAGAATAAGTCATAATAGTAATAATGAATTACCGACCCGGGGTAATTATCGACTCACGAAACTTACCGACCGATGGTAATGTAGGTTTCTGTTTTACCGACCGATGGTAACATCGGTTTTGCCGACCGTCGGTAATGTAGATTTATGTTTTTACCGAACGTCGGTAATGTGGATTTCTGTTTTACCGACCGATGGTAACTTTAGTTTTGCCGACCGTCGGTAATGTAGATTTCGGTTTTACCGACCGATGGTAACTTTAGTTTTGCCGACCGTCGGTAATGTAGATTTCGGTTTTACCGACCGATGGTAACTTTAGTTTTGCCGACCGTCGGTAATGTAGATTTCGGTTTTACCGACCGATGGTAACTTTAGTTTTGCCGACCGTCGGTAATGTAGATTTCGGTTTTACCGACCGATGGTAACTTTGGTTTACCGACCGTCGGTAATGTATATAATTTCGTTAAATTATTAGGTTAGCCTTGTTTTTAAATTGCGATTTGAATATCTAAAGTCGGTTTGCTGAAAATCGAAGAGGCTTGAGGAGGAATAAGGAGATTGGATACTTTAATAATGTATCCACCTGTCAAACGTCTGGCTTAGTATTAACCTTATAATGTCAGGTTATAGTAAATGAAAGTACTAAAATAATAATTGAAATTATCAAAAGCTAAGCCAGTGCATCATCACTAATTTCTGGGATGTATCTCGTGTCTTGAAATCAAGGCAAGATTCAATGTGACGGTTGCGTCAATCAGCTCCAAAATTAAAAGACAATCTCATGAAAATTGTCAATTAACCGGGCCGAAATTGTATCTTCGCCTAATCAAACGTCGATTGACAGGACACTCTAGTTCCGTTTTCCAGGAATGGTCAACAGCTCCAAGAAAAAAAGGAAATTTCCCTGAGGATAATTGCCTTTTTCACTGCGCCGCGCCTTGAGCAATACCCTGCCGAAGCAGCCTCGCTTTATTCACTGTCAATCGAGTCGTCTTATCAAGGAGATAAGTCCCAGTAAAAGTCTTCTAATTTGAAGTAATATTTAAATAAATTGAATAACTGGATTAAGGAATACGGGTAATCAAAGGTAAGGTTCCCGAATTGTCGCGCACTGTTTCACTGAATTTAGTTATTAGTAGTAAGTTGAAATGAAATTGAATTAAGAATTTAGATGAATAACATTCATCTAAGTATTTACCAAGAGCTGCTGTATTCTAATGTGTGGATGCTGCTTCCTTCCACTGGATGCCGTCTACCTCGGTGATGGCGCAGGAAGAGGGTTGCAGTGAAGCAATGAAGTCTCTCGGTGTGTAAGGATGATTCCTCTCTGCTGGAGACCGACTGCCTCGGCGAGGTCCCTGAAGAGAGGTCCGGAGCCGTTGGAGAATAAGTGGCAGGAGACCCAGATTATAAGCTCGAAGACACTTTATTTTAAAGTATACTTGAATATAATAGAATATAATATTTGGCGGCTCTGATGTATGGAGATGTCTTCTTGAGAGCGCTGAGTCAAATGCCAAGTTAACACTGTGAAGATCGTTGGGCCAAATGCGAGGAGGACCGCTCTGCACGGGTTTATATAGGCGTCGGTCCCTACTTTTCGTGCTGGGTCTGATGGTGGAGGATGTGCGCCTCAGGCGTGGGCGGCGCGATCGCTCATTGGTTCCCTTCTCCGGGCTGGTTGCGCGCGCCGCTGGTGCAAGCGTGGGGAAGATGCGCGCGCTGCTGGGCGTTGCCGCAGGAATTGGGCGTAACTTGAGTTGTAGGTGGCGCGACTCTTCTGATTTAGAGTGGGGGCGACGGAGCGGTCAGTATAGAATCGGCTATACTGGTACATTGTCTTTTGACATATAATTTTTTATAATAATTACTTGACTATCAGAATTTCTTTGCAGTTCACATGCATATATTTTCTAATGTAGAATTTTAAGCTCTAACTGTAGAAATGTCAACGGAGTTTCTAGCATGCTCCGTTCAAAAGTTCATTCTTTTCCTTTATGTATTATTATATAAAAATGCTTTTAAATATTATTAATAAATTCTGATATCATAATTATTATAATTACAATTCTTTTAACATTTGAAAATATATATATATTTATGATTACGCAGTGGGATATAGATATATGTATATATATATATATATAATATATCTATATGAATATAATTATTGTTAACAAATTCTCGTTTTAGCATGCAATAATTTATTTTATATCACGGTGGGATATAATTAAAAGAGTAATATAAATTAATTTTATTTCATGGCGCAATAAAGTATTGCGGCTATTTTATATATGCATATAATTAATTCACGGTGGAATAAAATAATGTAAATTAATTGTTTTTAATAAATTATTGCAGCTATTTCACGCGGTGTGATATAAGTGAACATAATTTTAATTTACGGCGGAATAAAGACTATTAATTAACTATTTCAACATGTTATGCAACAATTTTTATTCTTTGATTTTAATTTTTAATACTTATAACCGTTAGGTTTTTGAATTAATAAATTAATAAAAATTATTGCATATGCTTAATATTAACATTTAACAATAATTTCGTTTGTCTCTTAATAATAATTAATTATTTCATCATGTTGCGCAATAATATTCGAATGGAATATTCTTTAGATTTAACTTTTAATAATTATAACTGTTAGGTTTTTGAATTAATAAATTAATAAAAATTATTGCATATGCTTAATATTAACATTTAACAATAATTTCGTTTGTCTCTTAATAATAATTAATTATTTCATCATGTTGCATCATGTTGCGCAATAATATTCGAACGGAATATTCTTTAGATTTAACTTTTAATAATTATAACCGTTAGGTTTTTGAATTAATAAATTAATAAAAATTATTGCATATGCTTAATATTAACATTTAACAATAATTTCGTTTGTCTCTTAATAATAATTAATTATTTCATCATGTTGCATTATGTTGCACAATAATATTCGAATGGAATATTCTTTAGATTTAACTTTTAATAATTATAATCGTTAGGTTTTTGAATTAATAAATTAATAAAAATTATTGCATATGCTTAATATTAACATTTAACAATAATTTCGTTTGTCTCTTAATAATAATTGATTATTTCATCACGTTGCGCAATAATATTCGAACGGAATATTCTAGAATATTCCGGAGCTTGGAATGCGGAGAGCTAGGCATTTCTGAGAATTGTGATCGATCGGCGCTTCTGAGAAATGCGTTGCATTTAGCCTTGAGCACTTTTTAGCGACTTATAATATTGCATACGTAAAATCATATTTAAAACTTTAGTTATAAAATTGATAATAGTGAAGTTTTCATAATTATGCATATATGTATCGACTCAGCTTTTTGTGCTCTTTAAGTAAAAATTATAACGAGATTTATATCTATATTATTTTTTGAGTTAATAAGAAATAAAAGATTTTTGATATAGTCTATGCCTTAAAATAATGAGATATATGTATAGTCGGTGCTGAGACGTGTACAAATATATATATATATGTATATATAACTTAATAAAAATCCTTTGAATTTTAGTTTTTAACTTTTTTAGTATCAGGATAATATACCAATAAAAGAGGTATACTCTTATATGTCGGTAAGGTTAGCAACATTATTATCTTCAATCGGTAAAGTAGGAAGCAACCTTATCTTCAGTCGGTAAAGTAGGAAATGACTTTATCTTCAGTCGGTAACGTCGGTAACTGTGTTATCATGCGTCGGTAACTTTTGTGTCGGTAACTTTTGCTCGGTCGGTAAGGTAGAAAACTTCCTTATCAACCGTCGGTAATTTTTGTGCGGGTGACATTACCTGCTGTTGGTAAAGTAGGAAATTACTTTACCATCCGTGGGTAATTTTTCTGTCGGTAATTTTTACTCTGTCGGTAAAGTAGGAATTTATTTTATCGACTGTCGGTAACTTTTGCGTGGGTGATTTTGCCTATTGTCGGTAAAGTAGATAATTTTTATGCGGATGATACTTTGGGCAAATACTTAAAATTATTTCTATCATTCCTAAGTGAGGTTATGTTATGTATAGCTAGCTTCTTAACAAAGAAAGATTATTTTCGGAGATATTGACAATAGTATATCGCGCGGCGGAATGATATTGATGTACTATAAGTATTGGTGATATTGCATTGCGCGGTGAGATTTTATAATAAGAAATATTGGCGATAATAGATGGCGTGATGGAATTTTAATTAACAATATTAATTATATTAACAATAATATGTTACGCGGTGGGATTAAGATTTATATGTTCGTTGGTGGAACTACAGTTTAAAGATTATAGAGACAAATTTTGCGTGTTTAAATAAAAAATAAAAATTTTGTTGCGGGACGTAACACCTCCCCCCTAATGAAGACAAAATCCGATAGTTTTCAGAGGATTTTGTTTGAGGGAGTTAGATATTCTCATCTATTGTGTTCAAGCGATTCTTTAGGTTAGTGTAAGGATTTTGAATATTCACCTCTTCGGTGTTTTCTGCGTTGCTAGCTTTTGATGTCCTCGGCGGTTTAACTGGTCGAGGTTGCTGTGTGATTATTTCTGGAGGTGCGTTTGCTTCCGCGGTTGGATTGATTGTGACATTAGTTCCGTCGTTGTCCGATTGGTGTCCGTTAGTTTCCTTTGGTCTCCGGGAAGGGGGTTCCTTCGCCAGATGGAGCAGCAGATTTGCGAGGGAGCTCCATACGGCTCCTAATAGATGTAGGCTACAACCATACACTGTATGCAAGGCATAACCATGGATTATAGTATCGATTAATAATTTGATTATACGAATGATCATGAATATTCCAACGAGTCCAGCGGTCGCAGATCCGAAGTTAACGAATCCTCTCCAGATTCGAGAGGCGGTGCTCTCGACTATTTTGTTTAAAGAATCTTCATTAAATAAATTATACACTGATATTCCGTCAGTATTGACGCTGTGGCCCGTTAGTCCTCGAGCTACAGTATTCAATAATGCTGGTTTCTCGGCAGGAAACATAATGTGGTCTCTTAACTTTTTTAGATCGACTTCGGAGTAGATTCCACTCACGGCTAGTGGTCCAGGAGTGAGATACTTCCATGTTAAAGAGGCCATAGGCTTAAATTGTTCAGGCGATACTTGTCGGACTTGAATCGTAGGTGTAAGCTGTATCCAGGTATCCTCTATACGGTATAAGGTGGGTAGTTCCATGCTGCACTCTCGTTCATTTCCGAGCTCCGTGATAATTCTAGATTTAGGTGTTAAGAAGAAAGTATTATTTCTTATAGTAACAGGGAGTTCGGTATAGCATTTTTCAGTTCTTCTTGCCATTGCTTCCACAGGAATACATTTAACTGTGGAAACTATGTGGACGGCTTCTCCTGCAGTGACGGCCATGTATCCAGGGCCTTTCATCAGCCGGTAGGCGAATTCATCTGGTTGGAGAGCGGCGAAAGATAAAGCATTTGTTATTACTTGTCTTTCTAGTTCGCATTTTTGAGAAATGACGTTATTATATAGGGATGTCATTTGCTGTTTGACGTGTTTTTCGATGTATACGAATTTGGAATTCATATATGTAAAGATGTCTAAATTATTAACGGCGATGGTTCCTTGTTTCGCGAACGTATTTCCTGGCTTTACTTCTAGGATGAATAATTTCGGATGTTCCGTGCATAGCAGTGTGTATCCACACAGGGGAAGTTCCTTAGTCTTCATAAGAGCAAAGGTAATTTCTTGAGTTACTAGGCTGTATATTACTGGAGAATCGGAGTGAGAGCTGTCTTCGAAGATCTTGTTTGCTGGTCCTTCATAAAGGACATCGTATCGTTGAAAATTACATGTATCCGTAGGTACGGGTTTCCAGTAAGTATATCCATCGTCGGCGTCTAGACAAGAACCGGCAGCAAGATTGCATACCGTTCCTGATCTTAATTTAATTTTTCCAGTATTTATTTGCACTGGTACGTAGGCTGATTTCAAAGTAATTTTTACAGCGGCTTGGACAACTACATTGTCCCAGGTTCCATATGGATCGGAATATTGCGCTCCTTTACAATATCCATCGACTTGCAATCGTCCCCTAAGGGTGACACTTCGGTACGTCGTTTGATTAACCTTGATCCCAAGGATTAAAACGTATTCGGCGAGTGTTATACTTCCGTCTTGAAACATACGCAAGCACTGGGAATGTCCGGTTTCATGGACATAGTCGGCTTTTCCGTTGTGAACGGCTGAGATATGTGAGTGCATTCCGCAATGGAAAATAGTTCTTGAAATTTCGATCTTGCACTGAATAACTTCAATATGACTGTAGTCAGATAGTTGTAACAATTGGATATGGACACTAGATGTATTTGGCTTTCGAATTTTTAAGTCACATTCGCCAACGTCAAGAAGAGAGACTGTAGTGACGTTGAGGTTTTGTCCTCCGCAGTCGAATCCAATTAAAGCGGATGCTTCACTTAGCAAGACTATTAGGATAAGGGACGTCATTATGTCTGAAATAATGATCCCTGGCATAAGATATATGTATATATGTATTCTTAAAATTATATGATTACATGAGTAACAGTGAGTACTTATGTCTATCTTTAGACTATATGGAATATATATGTGTATGCATTTGCGGTAGGATTATTATTTTAACATAACCGCTGCCACTAAAATTTTATCGTTATATCTCTTTAAGCGTTATATTTCCCACTAAAGTTATTTAGTTTTATATGTATTTATGTATTTGCGGTGGGATATATATATATATATTTTTTATCGCGGTGGGATTATTTCTTTAAATTATCTGCCACCAAAATATTTTATTTGTATTAATATATATATATATATATATATATATATATATATATTAATTTTTCATTACTATTATTCTATTATTTTTCCCGAGTCATACACGTATATACTCTAAATGGTTAATTATATTATTTTAAATATGTACGCTACCACCAAAGTAATTAATATGTATTCGTTAAACAATTATTCTATGTGGCTTTGACAACTTTTCGGCGGTTACATGCTTCCTCTTAAATATAATATATGTATACGTGAGTCTATGTTATATAATAAAGGCTTCTTATAATGGAGGTAAGCGTTATGCATGCGTTAATATTAATGTTAAAACTCTTATAGTGATTCTATGCGATTTACTAGATCGTCTCTAGTTTCTAAGTCAAGATTTGCTTCAGGAACGCTATATTCGATTCTCAGAGTTTGTGAATTTACGATTAGAGCTACTAATCGTTTACAATTTTCTTCCTCTCCAGATACGTGTTGGAAGAATTGGTAATATGCGCGTGTACAAGTTGAGCATTCTATAAGTGGTCTATTCTGATAGCATTTCCCTCCGCATATCCGACAGGCGATTTTTGGCACATTTCCGAAATGGAATGCATGTAGATATTGCGTTAAGACCTTATTATAAATTCGTGGCTTATAACATTTGGCGCAAATTATGTAAGGATTTTCAGAACCCATGACGTCGTGTGTCAGAGTTATGGTACATTTTATGTTTAAGCTATTGAACAAAGTATTATCGAGCAGAGGGTGGACTGATGTCTTGGCCTTAATTGGTAGACACATCTTTGAATTCAGGAAATTTGACCCTGATTATGTGTTCTGCAATAGGCGAAGGCATTTATGTCATTTATGTTTCTCCCACGTTTTCTTTCAATTATAGCTCTTTCAAAATAAGTATAGACGCATTCAGAACAGTTAAAGATAGAGCGAGTAGTTTCAAGAGTAGTATTGCAGAATTCGCATGCAGCGAAGTTAAGATTGCCAGAGGTAATCCAATGGCAGACTGTTAAGGAGGCTTGGCCTCTGAGTCGGCTGAGCCTATGACAAGAACAGCACATGCGTATTACACGAGATTCTACAAGTCTTTTATAAAATATAATCTTTTTACATTTTGCCTCATGGATTTTAGGAAAATGAATTAGGAGGCCATGAATTAAATGATTACAAGTAGTGCTGCTTGGAATTTCCATCGCGATGATGGGATTTTGATTCTTGGATTTAATTTTGTTCTCTATTTTCTTTGTCACTGTTTTCGCGTTCGTGTTCCTCCTGTATATAATTTAGAAAACACTGCTCAGTGCAGGTGGTGATAGGAGTTATACGGCATACTTTCGTCGTGCATATGCAACATTCGAATTCGCGAAAATCGTTCAAAGGGCAGAATTTAGATATAATGTGGTATTTGATTTGAACAAGACGATGGGTACAGATGTCGCGATCTTTGCACGTACGGCAAAAATATAAATTTTCTTTCTGGCAAAGATATCCGTTCCATTCCTCATGTACTACATGAGCCAACGTATCTGTGTTAATTTCGGATTGCATGTTCTTACGATTCGGGGGTTCTTTCTTCACTTATGGAAACGGTTGGAGGTTGCGTATCCCGAAATATTCTGGCTATATTTCTTATGCACGTGGGGCAAGTGGCTAAAGGCCTTATGATAGATATAGGTCGGTAACAATGAGCACAGAGTGTCTGCACTGCATGGGGTGCAATGGATATTATGTGGGAATTTATGGGTAGGTAGAATCGTTGGGTAATAGGAGTATAGAGTAAACAGTAGCAAGGACAACAATAATGGTTATGGTTATGGATGTGGAGATACCCGTATAATTTTATACATGCGGCATTAGGTATTTGTCGAGACATCACAAATAGTGGAAAGGAAATATATAGATAGTATTTCAGTAAGATCTCTGATGCAAATAGAACATTGATGTATAGGGCTCAGAGTGGTTAGGTTTCGTAAGCAGTTGGCGCAACGGTATTCCACGTGGAATGGTCCAATGAAGAAATAGTGAACAAAGAATTGAGGAAGCTGAGTAATTAGTAGAGATAATTGTATCTCGATATAGCAGGGCTCACAGAAGTATGTATTGAAGTATGGATCTCGGTATCCTTGAGTTATCGCACAACAAAAGACACCGGACATTCTTTCGATATGTCCTATAGCGCAGGGGTTCTGTCGTAGACATTTACGACTATGGGGTATGTATAATCGGTATGGGTCGAAGTCTCTTCTAGTTTGTAGTAATTTAGTAGCTGTTGCGACACAGGGAATGCAATTAATTATATCTTGAGTTTCTATTACCACTATACCGCAAGTTATGCAGTATTCTTCTTTAACTAGATGACTATTTACGAAAAAATGTCTATGAATTTTCTGGTAATTTGCCCGGATTATCGCGGTGTGAGTTTGATCGTAACACCGGTCACAAAAGTTAGTGTCATCCTCGAGGCAGATTGCCCCGTGGACATGAGTGCAATGAGCGAATAGGAATGAATCCCTGATTCGATGTACCTGCTGGGTATTTGGCTGCGGCCGAATCGGCTGTCGGTGCCAAAGCATCTGAAATAAAAAGAGAAATTAATATTAATGTTTCATCCGGGTTTAGAATGTGCGAGCTTCACTTTGTCGACGTGGACAATTCGAGTTTGATTTCCGATTTTGAGTTTGACGTTGCTAGGAGGTAATAATTCAAGTACCTCATGGGGACCCGTATACTGGTCGGCGAATTTTCCTTTACGCGGTTCTTTTAATAAATAAACTAATGTTCCTTGTTCAAGAGCTCGAGGGTTTATATTTCGATCATAATATCTCTTGCTTCTCTCTTTAGCTTGTACTAGATTTGAATGAGCTTGAGCTTGCAGATCTCTTATTTTATTAAAGAGGTTCGTGATATATTCATGGTAAGTAGGTTCAGTATTTTCTTCGATGATAGGATGTGCAGAGGGTAGTCGAGCTATTCGCCCGAAAACCAATTCATAAGGTGAATATCTAGTTCCTTCGTGTACGCTAGTGTTGTATGAAAACATTGCGAGTTTAATATATTCGTCCCAATTTACTTCTCTATTTATTTGTGTCTTTAGATACTCCGTTAGTACATGATGTGAGCGTTCTAGTGATCCATTTGACTGAGGGTGATAAGCTGTGGTCTTAAAATGTTGTATGCCAAACTTCTTCGTTAATTGTCTCATTAGAGCTGATAAAAAGTTAGTTCCCTGGTCCGTTAATATGGCACGAGGGGCTCCGTATATGCAAATAAATTCCTTGGTAAAAGCGTCGGCTATTGTTAAAGATGTGGCTTCTTGTAGAGGAGATGCCACGGAATATTTCGTTAGTAAATCTTGCATAGTTAATACGTATTGATGATTGTTATCCGTGATGGGCAGAGGTCCCATAATATCAAGTGAAACTTTGTCGAAAGCCATTCCAGGCGTATCAGTAATAACCATTGGTTGCTTTGTTTTAACTCTAGTTAATTTCTTTAATTGACATTTACGGCAAGTCCTTATGAAATCTTGAATATCTTTCTTCATTGTCTTCCAACAATATCGAGAACGGAGGCGGTTATATGTTTTTGTCACTCCTTTATGTCCGCCATGCGCAGAGGCATGGTTTTCTAAAATTAGGGAGAGTCGTTGCTCTATTTCAGGAGTCTGTATAAGATTTAGGCATATGGTAATTTTGACAGGTAATTCTTGGAGATGTTTTTTAAACTGGTTAATTATATAGGACCATGGCAAATCGTCGAAACGGTCGGTTTTGCTAAGACTGAAAGATGATAGATCGAGTTCGGTAATGATGTCTACTAAAGATTTCAAACAGTTTTTAAGATTTTGAGCTTCTATTAAAATGCGATTGTTTAATTTTATAGGGAGAGCGATAAGCGTGTTGGATTCTACTGTACGAATTCTGGCTCTTTCGAATGTTAATTCTTCGTAATTAGGAAGCAAGTTGGCTTCTTGATATTGTTTAGCTCCATTATCGTAAGGAGTACCATCTTGGTAAAGAAATATTACATGATTATCTTTTTGCTTTAATAGGCCTTCTCGTACTTCTCGGATTTGAGCTTGGCTCCATGGCGGAGGCTCTGGAGGTTTCGGTTGATGAGGTATAATATTCGAATCTATTATTTCAGTATAATCGGACTCAGTACTTTCGTCGGAGTCTGTTACTTCTTCGATGATAACTTGACTGTCGTCGTGATCTTCAGAGTCGATATCGGAGCTTTCCAATTCTTGCTGCTGTATGGGGGTGGAGGTTCTTTTAGCTTGAACGATTCTTTTATTCGTTTGATTTAATTTCTGTTTTCTAGAGATGTCTGGAGGTTGAGGCGAGAAAATAGATTCATCGGAAGAATATTCGTCAACAATGAATAAAGGTACGGCTATGTTGACAGCAGGATTTCTAGATAAAGCGTCGGCGTTATTATTTAAAGTTCCTTTTTTAAATTTAATTTGGTATTGGTATTCGGATAATTTCATCCGCCATTTCCATAATCGCGAAGAAGGGTCCTTAATGGAATGTAGCCACACTAAAGGCTTGTGATCCGTGATAATTGTAAAAGTTCTGCCATATAAATATGGTCGAAAGTGGTTTACACAGTAAATAATTGCAAGGCATTCTTTTTCAATCGTAGAATAATTTTGTTCTGCTGTATTCAAAACGCGTGAAGTATAAGCTATGGGTAAATCTTTTCCAATTTCTCCTTGACTAAGTACGCCTCCGACGGCATATCCAGAAGCGTCGGTGGTTAATATAAAAGGTTGATTAAAATCCGGATATTGCAATATAGGTTTGGAACATAATGAATGCTGTAATTTATTAAATGCTTCTGCTTGATTTTCTTTCCATTCAAATTTCTTATTCTTTTTCAAAAGATCTGTTAATGGCTTGGCGGTTTTGGAAAAATTCGGTATGAATCTTCGATAATATCCAGCTAATCCTAAGAACTGCTTAATGTTTTTGGGATTTCTTGGCGTAGGAAATTTCATAATGGCGTTTACTTTTGCAGGATCGGGTCTGACTCCGTCAGCTCCGATTATATGTCCTAAATACATGACATCTTGTCGTAGGAATTCGCATTTATCAGGTTGCAGCTTTAAGTTTGCTGTTCTCAATCTTTCCATTAATCTTTCGAATTTGACTTCGTGTTCCTTTAGAGATCTTGCATATATAACGATGTCATCCATGTAAACGAATAATTCGTTTCCTTGTAAACCAGAGAGCACGTTATCCATCAATCTTTGAAATGTTGCGGGTGCGTTTTTTAATCCAAACGGCATTCTTTTAAACTGGTAGTGTCCATAAGGTGTGGAAAAAGCAGTCTTATGAGCATCTTTTGATGACATAGGAATCTGATGAAATCCTGACGCTAAGTCTAATACAGAGAAATATTTAGCGGACCCGAGTTGATCGAGTATATCTGTTATGTTCGGCAAAGGATAAGCGTCTCCTATGGTTTTTTCATTAAGATTACGATAGTCGATGACCATTCGCCATCGTTTGTTTCCTAGGGAGTCTGGTTTTTTAGGAACAATCCAAAGTGGAGAATTATAAGGTGAGGTTGATGCTTCGATTAAATCTGAAGATAATAATTCGGTTACTTGTTTATCGATCTCTTCTTTATGTACAGGGGGAAACCTGTATTGTTTTGTGTGGACTGGTACTTCATTAATAGTAGGGACATAGTGTTGCGCGGCATTAGTAGCTTGAAGATGTTCACCAGTAATATGAAATCTATCGGCGTGCTTGTATACTAGAGACTGTATGTTTGCTGACTCCTCGGAGTTCAGATGTTCTAGTCGAAGAAGGTTTATAACGTCAGTAGCTCTTTCAGTAGATTGGGGCAATGCTTGATTAAAATAAATAGGATTGTCGATGGCATTAGAGAATTTCCCTCGGGTTTCTTCTAATCCAACGGAGTTAGTAGCTGATATGTCTGGCTCACAGACGTCAAAATCTTGTAGTTGAATAACGGGGATATTGAAAATGAATTCTTCCTCGGAAGTGTTAAAGATAGGCATGTATGCCTTCCCGTTATTATTAGTAACGATTGCTTGCCCATAATAGATGCCTTCGGCTAGAGTATGACGTGGCACATAACCGACTTGTTGGTGACTTGAGATTGGAAAAGAGCAAGGGGTAACGCTCCTTCCTTTAAGAAGTATAGAATTTGAGTTTAGAAAAGGAATTCTTTCATCCTCGTGTTGAATAAAATTATTTTTGTAATCTATAGTAACGGCTCGTTCCCTCAGGAACTTGTTGCCTAAGATCCCATCCTGTGGGAATGCGATTGAGTCAGAGATTACATAGAATTCGGACGTTCTGCCGAGTATCGTCATAAAAATGACGCCTAAAGTGACGACGGTTTCAGAGGCAATCCCTTGCAAGCAGAGGGGATTGGTTGTATCAAGATTAACGTATGGTTTCAGGCATCCTTCCTTAATAAGGTTTAAACCGGATCCTGAGTCGATCATAAATCTGCATTCTTTTGCCAAATCTGGAGAGGCTAATGTAATCGTAGGTAAGTCCGTAGGATGCTGATTGCTATTCAATTGGCAGATCCGGAGGCTTGCACTGTTGCTTCCGGAGGGACTGTGGCGCTTGGTTTTCCTTGTACGATATAAGTCGGGCGCCCTTGTTGCTGATCGTTCCGACGGACGCCGGGATTTATCGGAACGCCTTGAGCGTTTCCCGAATTTACTGGTTGCTGTATTCTTTCTTGAGCTCGTCTCCAGGCTAGTTTTCGGCATTCTTGTATCAGGTGGCCTGGAGTTTTACAATAACGGCAAATCTTTGTTTGATAATTCTGCGGAGATTGTCCAGTGGGTATTGCTGGTCTTGAGAATTTCGGAAGAGCTGGTGGTAATGTAGTTGTATTCCCATTACCCGGTTTAGATTGATTATTAGTGTTGTTAGCTACAGGAAATTGGCGAGAAGTGTTGTTATAATTATTAAGTCGATCTGCACGTGGTTGGAAATTCGGACGGAACACGGTTCGTTTCCGTATGTTCTCTGCTTCTATAGTTTTTGATAATTGGATGGCAGTGCTTATTCCATCTTTGAGAGTACGCGGATGTTCCAACTTGACTCTTACTAGCAGATCAGATGGAAGTCCGTTAATGAAACTGTGCAAGGTAGTCATCTCGATTGCATCTTTTAATCTTTCATCTATATGTCCAGTATAGTCTGTTTCTCCATCGACGATTGCAGCACGTAGTTCTTGTACTCTTCCAATATAATCGAAAATATCTTCATTGTGCTTCATGTATACATTTGCTAATTCTCCTCTATATTGGTCTACCGATTTATTCGGTCGAAATATAAGCTTCAATCTTTGTGTTAATTCGAAAACAGTATGATATTCAGATCCTTCTACTGCGGAGTAAGCGTGTCCTTGTAGTTTATTCATTATTAATTGGACTAAGAAATATTCATGATACTGCGGTATTAATTCGAGAGCGCGTTCACAGATTTTACTAAAATGAAAAACGGACATTTTATGTCCATCGAATTTAGGAATCGTGTCGATAGCATCTTTAAGTCGTATGGGGGATGGTTGATCCATCACATCAAATTTATGCGGAGATAGTTGCGGAGTCGTTTGTGTTTCAGGCCTATCATGCCTTGTGTCTTGAGTGGAATTTTCCAAGTTCGTAATCCTTGAATTAATTCTTTCAATTTGATCAGCTATCTTATGCATCGATGATATTAATTGTTCCATGCCTGTGGAGTCTTCGGTAAATTCTCTTTGTTCTAATTCTTCTTGAGCTCTTCTAAGACGCTCTTGTTTAACTTGTAGATCCTCTGACTGTTCTTTTAATAATTGTTCCTTCTCGTGCATCTTCTTCATTATGATTTCAATTTCTTCTGGGCTATATTGTTTTTTCGTAGCTCCTGTGGTTACGGAGCTTGCAGAGCTTGAGCGAGTTTGCATGATTACGTTGAAAATTATTTATTCTTATCCACTGAATCTCTCAAAAGCACAGATCCTTCGGCAAATCCCACCGCTGCCACCAAAAATAATGTTTTCTGTTACGTCCCCAGTTCCTCAGGACTGGTCTGGAAGTCTTACTTTCCCAGTTGGACGCAATTAATCTCTCAATTTGTTTTAGGGCAACCTGCTAGGCCGGCTATACCCTGGGACGCCGAGAGATTGAAGGTCTGTTGTGCTCTTCGAGAGAGGATTCAGGAGGGAATGCGAATAAATAAATGATTTATATAGATTTAAGATTTCTTTATTTATTTCACCTTTTGTTTCTTTTCTTTTATAACTTGAATAAATGTGGATTTATTCCTCCGAAGAGTAACCGTATATTTCTGGGAGAATATATGAATATTCGCTATCGATATTTGCAATAGGTATCGCGATTTCTATTTGGGGAATCTCCAAGGGTGCGAAAGGGTCTAGATCCTCGTATGTTACTGGTGAATAGCTTGGAGGAGGATAGGAATCGTCTTCTTCCGGCGAATAATTATATTGTTCTGTGTTTGACGCTATCTCAGCGTTTCGCTCTTCGGTTTCCAAGATAAGGTCGCTCAGTTCTTCAGGTAGTTCCTCTGTTGTTTCAAAGGGAGTGTAGTTATTTCCCGTAGGTTGTGTCGTTGAAGCGAAAGTATTTATTTGAGTGTCGAGGGGTTCTTGGGTTTCTGTATTTCCTTCGGTTAAAGGGGGAGACAGATCTTTTGACGTTGAAACATTTATTTCTGCGATCTCTGGGATGAATGGAGAAGACTGATTTATCGTGGATGGGGTTGGCTCTATAAGTTCGTTAAGGAATGAGACGCGATTAAGCAGTAATCGTCGGGTGCGTCTATTCTGTTGTATATGGCGAGAAGCGTTGCAAATGGAAAGCTCACGTCGAGTACCCGCGGTTGAGCGTCGAGCGCGGACCATCTATTAATTATATAGTTTGGTAACAATTTAATTAAGTGAAGATGGAATAATATTGTATAGTGGTTCGGTACTTACGTTGACCAACACCTGTTGAATAAAAGAAAGGGTCTCGCGTGACTATTCGTTCAGTAATAAATAATTATTATCCCAAGAATACAGAAAGTAATAGTAAGATCTAATTATTGAAGCTTCACAAAGGTTTAGATCGCGGCTAGAATATAGTCGGAGCAGAATAAGTCATAATAGTAATAATGAATTACCGACCCGGGGTAATTATCGACTCACGAAACTTACCGACCGATGGTAATGTAGGTTTCTGTTTTACCGACCGATGGTAACATCGATTTTGCCGACCGTCGGTAATGTAGATTTATGTTTTACCGACCGTCGGTAATGTGGATTTCTGTTTTACCGACCGATGGTAACTTTAGTTTTGCCGACCGTCGGTAATGTAGATTTCAGTTTTACCGACCGATGGTAACTTTGGTTTACCGACCGTCGGTAATGTAGATTTCGGTTTTACCGACCGATGGTAACTTTAGTTTGCCGACCGTCGGTAATGTAGATTTCGGTTTTACCGACCGATGGTAACTTTATCGACCGACGGTAATTTATATAATTTCGTTAAATTATTAGGTTAGCCTTGTTTTTAAATTGCGATTTGAATATCTAAAGTCAGTTTGCTGAAAATCGAAGAGGCTTGAGGAGGAATAAGGAGATTGGATACTTTAATAATGTATCCACCTGTCAAACGTCTGGCTTAGTATTAACCTTATAATGTCAGATTATAATAAATGAAAGTACTAAAATAATAATTGAAATTATCAAAAGCTAAGCCAGTGCATCATCACTAATTTCTGGGATGTATCTCGTGTCTTGAAATCAAGGCAAGATTCAATGTGACGGTTGCGTCAATCAGCTCCAAAATTAAAAGACAATCTCATGAAAATTGTCAATTAACCGGGCCGAAATTGTATCTTCGCCTAATCAAACGTCGATTGACAGGACACTCTAGTTCCGTTTTCCAGGAATGGTCAACAGCTCCAAGAAAAAAAGGAAATTTCCCTGAGGATAATTGCCTTTTTCACTGCGCCGCGCCTTGAGCAATACCCTGCCGAAGCAGCCTCGCTTTATTCACTGTCAATCGAGTCGTCTTATCAAGGAGATAAGTCCCAGTAAAAGTCTTCCAATTTGAAGTAATATTTAAATAAATTGAATAACTGGATTAAGGAATACGGGTAATCAAAGGTAAGGTTCCCGAATTGTCGCGCACTGTTTCACTGAATTTAGTTGTTAGTAGTAAGTTGAAATGAAATTGAATTAAGAATTTAGATGAATAACATTCATCTAAGTATTTACCAAGAGCTGCTGTATTCTAATGTGTGGATGCTGCTTCCTTCCACTGGATGCCGTCTACCTCGGTGATGGCGCAGGAAGAGGGTTGCAGTCAAGCAATGAAGTCTCTCGGTGTGTAAGGATGATTCCTCTCTGCTGGAGACCGACTGCCTCGGCGAGGTCCCTGAAGAGAGGTCCGGAGCCGTTGGAGAATAAGTGGCAGGAGGCCCAGATTATAAGCTCGAAGACACTTTATTTTAAAGTATACAAGTTAACACTGTGAAGATCGCTGGGCCAAATGCCGGAGGTAGTTGAATGTTGAAAACGTTGGGCAAAATGCCGGAGGTAGTTGAATGTTGAAAACGTTGGGCAAAATGCGAGGAGGACCGCTCTGCACGGGTTTATATAGGCGTCGGTCCCTACTTTTCGTGCTGGGTCTGATGGTGGAGGATGTGCGCCTCAGGCGTGGGCGGCGCCATTGCTCATTGGCTCCCTTCTCCGGGCTGGTTGCGCGCGCCGCTGGTGCAAGCGTGGGGAAGATGCGCGCGCTGCTGGGCGTTGCCGCAGGAATTGGGCGTAACTTGAGTTGTAGGTGGCGCGACTCTTCTGATTCAGAGTGGGGGCGACGGAGCGGTCAGTATAGAATCGGCTATACTGGTACATTGTCTTTTGACATATAATTTTTTATAATAATTATTTGACTATCAGAATTTCTTTGCAGTTCACATGCATATATTTTCTAATGTAGAATTTTAAGCTCTAACTGTAGAAATGTCAACGGAGTTTCTAGCATGCTCCGTTCGAAAGTTCATTCTTTTCTTTTATGTATTATTATATAAAAATGCTTTTAAATATTATTAATAAATTCTGATATCATAATTATTATAATTACAATTCTTTTAACATCTGAAAATATATATATATTTATGATTACGCAGTGGGATATAGATATATGTATATATATATATAATATATCTATATGAATATAATTATTGTTAACAAATTCTCGTTTTAGCATGCAATAATTTATTTTATATCACGGTGGGATATAATTAAAAGAGTAATATAAATTAATTTTATTTCATGGCGCAATAAAGTATTGCGGCTATTTTATACATGCATATAATTAATTCACGGTGGAATAAAATAATGTAAATTAATTGTTTTTAATAAATTATTGCAGCTATTTCACGCGGTGTGATATAAGTGAACATAATTTTAATTTACGGCGGAATAAAGACTATTAATTAACTATTTCAACATGTTATGCAACAATTTTTATTCTTTGATTTTAACTTTTAATACTTATAACCGTTAGGTTTTTTGAATTAATAAATTAATAAAAATTATTGCATATGCTTAATATTAACATTTAACAATAATTTCGTTTGTCTCTTAATAATAATTAATTATTTCATCATGTTGCATTATGTTGCGCAATAATATTCGAACGGAATATTCCTTAGATTTAACTTTTAATAATTATAACTGTTAGGTTTTTGAATTAATAAATTAATAAAAATTATTGCATATGCTTAATATTAACATTTAACAATAATTTCGTTTGTCTCTTAATAATAATTAATTATTTCATCATGTTGCGCAATAATATTCGAACGGAATATTCTAGAATATTCCGGAGCTTGGAATGCGGAGAGCTAGGCATTTCTGAGAATTGTGATCGATCGGCGCTTCTGAGAAATGCGTTGCATTTAACCTTGAGCACTTTTTAGCGACTTATAATATTGCATACGTAAAATCATATTTAAAACTTTAGTTATAAAATTGGTAATAGTGAAGTTTTCATAATTATGCATATATGTATCGACTCAGCTTTTTGTGCTCTTTAAGTAAAAATTATAACGAGATTTATATCTATATTATTTTTTGAGTTAATAAGAAATAAAAGATTTTTGATATAGTCTATGCCTTAAAATAATGAGATATATGTATAGTCGGTGCTGAGACGTGTACAAATATATATATATATATGTATATATAACTTAATAAAAATCCTTTGAATTTTAGTTTTTAACTTTTTTAGTATCAGGATAATATACCAATAAAAGAGGTATACTCTTATATGTCGGTAAGGTTAGCAACATTATTATCTTCAATCGGTAAAGTAGGAAGCAACCTTATCTTCAGTCGGTAAAGTAGGGAATGACTTTATCTTCAGTCGGTAACGTCGGTAACTGTGTTATCATGTGTCGGTAACTTTTGTGTCGGTAACTTTTGCTCGGTCGGTAAGGTAGAAAACTTTCTTATCAACCGTCGGTAATTTTTGTGCGGGTGACATTACCTGCTGTTGGTAAAGTAGGAAATTACTTTACCATTCGTCGGTATCTTTTCTGTCGGTAATTTTTACTCGGTCGGTAAGGTAGAAAACTTCCTTATCAACCGTCGGTAACTTTTCTGCCGGTAACTTTTACTCTGTCGGTAAAGTAGGAATTTATTTTATCGACTGTCGGTAACTTTTGTGTGGATGATTTTGCCTATTGTCGGTAAAGTAGGTAATTTTTATGCGGATGATACTGTATGTGGGCAAATACTTAAAATTATTTCTATCATTCCTAAGTGAGGTTATGTTATGTATAGCTAGCTTCTTAACAAAGAAAGATTATTTTCGGAGATATTGACAATAGTATATCGCGCGGCGGAATGATATTGATGTACTATAAGTATTGGTGATATTACATTGCGCAGTGAGATTTTATAATAAGAAATATTGGTGATAATAGATGGCGTGATGGAATTTTAATTAACAACATTAATTATATTAACAATAATATGTTACGCGGTGGGATTAAGATTTATATATTCGTAGGTGGAACTACAGTCTAAATATTATAGAGGCAAATTTTGCGTGTTTAAATAAAAATAAAAATTTTGTTGCGGGACGTAACAATTTAATCCTTGTCCCCCGCAGTCGTATCCGATTAGACAGTATGATGCGGCAGGTAACAACAGGATTAGGGCAATGGCATGCGCTAAGATTTCCATGGTGACGGTGGCGATGTTCATGGTGCTGCGCTTGATTGAGTTGTGGTCGGTCCTCCGTCCGACTTCCTTTGATATAGCGGCTCTGGAGTGGGGGAGGCCTCCGTAGTGGGGGCGCGATGCGGTGAGTGTTTGAGCTTGTCTGCGTGTACTACACGGGTCCTGGTAGCGCTTATTGCTAGTCTTACATTGTGGCTCTTGAGAACCTCTAATATTTTGTAGGGGCCTACGTACTGGTCCCCTAGCTTCCCTTTCGAGGGTTCTTTAAGGAGGTATACGTTATCGTCTATCTTAAAATTACGCGTCCTAATTCTACGATCATAGTATCTTTTGGATTTTTCTTTGGCGCGCATTAGGTTTTCGCGTGCGATAGTTTGTGCGTCTTTGATGCTGTTGAAAAGTGTTGTAAGATATTCCGCGTAACTCTCGTTGGTCGTATCCGCAGTAACGGGATCGCTCGCAGGGGTTCGCGCGGTTTTACCGAACACGAGTTCATGCGGTGTGTACTGAGTGCCTTCGTGGACGCTAGTGTTGTAAGAGAGGGACGCTAACTTTAGGCACTTATCCCATTCGTTATTTTTATCCACGAATTGCTTCAGGTATTCCCACAAGACTTGGTGCGATCTTTCGACCGAGCCATTGGCTTGTGGTCTATACGCTGTGGTTCTGTAATGCTTAATTCTAAACTTACGTGCTATGTTTCGCATAAGGCTATTTAAGAAATGCGATCCTTGGTCGGTTAGGATTGCTTTGGGAGCACCGAATGTGCATATAAACTCGTTGGTGAGCGCGTCGGCTACTTCTATGGCTCCGGCGTGTTGGAGCGGTATCGCGAGCGAGTACTTAGTTAGGAGGTCCTGTATAGTAAGTATGTAACAGTTTTTTGACTGTGTCGTTGGTAATGGGCCCATGATATCCATGGAGATTTTGTCGAAGGCGGAGTCAGGGGTGTCCGTAAGCACCATGGGTTGCCGAGTTTTTGTTCTTACTAACTTTTTTAGTTGACAAGCACGGCAGTTTTTTATGAATGATTGGACGTCGGCTTTCATTCCCGACCAAAAATACTTTTTCTTTACTCGTCTATATGTTTTCGTGACGCCCTTGTGTCCGCCGACGGCAGAACAGTGATTTTCCGACAGGATCTGTTGCCTACTCTCTTCTGGGGGTATCGTAATTTCATTCTTACAAATAAAGATTCTAATACTAGTTTCGCTTAGGGTTCGGGTGAGTTGCATATACACCGTTTCCCAAGGTACATTGTCAACGTTACCTCTGGCGATAGAGATAGATTGTAGGCCGAGTTCGGTGACGACGTCTAGCAAGGAATGCATCGTTTCCTTCACGATTTCTTTTTCCGTGATTCCTGATACTCTATCTTTAATGATTAGTGATATAATGCGTCGCGAGCCATTCCGGTCAACTCGGGCTCTGCCTAGCGTCGCATTTTTAATTAGAGGGAGCGACTTAGTGTCAGCAAGCATGCGAGCCCCTTGGTCGATCGGAATGCCTTGTTGCGTGGTGAAAATAACTAAGTTGTCGCGTCGTGTCGTGAAGTTGTCAGGTATCGTTATTACGTTAGGTCCCACTGGGTTTCGTATGATAGCGGGTTCGTTTGGATTTTCAAACGGTCGTTCGTCGTCATCGGACTCTGTGCTACTTTCGGATTCCGCGTCGCTTTCGGCGTTAGCCTCGCTTTCGCTGTTCGCGTACTCCTCAGCTTCGTTTAGCTGGTTGCAGGGTAAGGTCGAGGGCGTTCCCTCCGCATTGATTGGCGTGCCGGTCTCTCTAGTGCCTGGTTTTGGCACTGCGGAAAATAAAGATTCATCTGAGTCGGATGATATAGGATCGTTTTCGAGGATTAGGATTTGTTGGGTTTTCGCGGCAGGTGTGGGAGTCGGATTTCGCGAGAGTGCGTCCGCGTTTACATTGGTTTTTCCCGCTTTGTACATTACCTCGTATTCGTATTCCGCTAGTTTTAAACGCCAGCGTACGAGTCGCGAAGTGGGGTCTTTTACCGAATGTAACCACACGAGCGGTTTGTGGTCCGTTACTAACACGAACTTCCGTCCATACAGATAGGGTCGGAAGTGATTGACACAGTGCACGATGGCGAGGAGTTCTTTTTCTATCGTGGAATAATTTTGCTCTGCGTTGTTGAGTAAACGCGATGCGTACGCGATGGGTAGATCTTTTCCGACGACACCTTGGCTCAGGATTCCGCCTATGGCGTATCCCGAGGCGTCTGTCGTGAGCACGAATGCTTTGGTGAAGTCGGGATATTGTAGGATGGGTTGTGTGCAAAGGGAGACACGGAGGGTTATGAATGATTGCTCTTGTTCTGGACTCCAATTAAATTCCTTGTCCTTTTTTAATAATTCCGTGAGGGGGTGCGCGAGTTTGGAAAAATTCGGGATGAAACGACGGTAGTATCCCGCGAGGCCTAGGAATTGTTTAATGTTTTTTGCATGTCTCGGCCTGGGGAATTCTTTAACCGCGCGGACCTTCTCGGGGTCCGGTTTCACTCCCTTATCGCTGATAATGTGCCC
The DNA here is from genome assembly GCF_025532165.1 of Camponotus vicinus. Classification (NCBI taxonomy): domain Eukaryota; kingdom Metazoa; phylum Arthropoda; class Insecta; order Hymenoptera; family Formicidae; genus Camponotus; species Camponotus vicinus. The sequence goes on from NW_028141977.1 coordinate 6,784,052, forward strand.
TAGATAGCCGACTTCTTTTCTTAGGAATTCGCACTTATCGGGCTGTAATCTTAGGTTAGCTCTCTTCAATCTTTCCGCTAATTTATCGAACTTGAGCTCGTGTTCACGCAGGGAGCTCGCGTATAGTACGATATCATCGAGATACACGAAGAGCTCTATGCCTTGTAGTCCCGATAATACCTGATCCATCAGGCGTTGGAATGTCGCGGGCGCGTTTTTTAGACCGAAGGGCATACGGTTGATTTCGTAATGTCCGTGGGGGGTGGAGAACGCGGTCTTTTTCGCGTGTGCTTCGTGCATTGGTATTTGGTGGAACCCTGATGCAAGGTCAAACACACTAAAGTACTTCGCACTTCCCAGTTGGTCTAGTATTTCCGTAATGTTCGGGAGGGAATACGCGTCGCCTATGGTTTTTTCGTTTAGAGCGCGATAATCTATTACCATGCGCCATCTTTTGTTGCCCTTGGAATCGGGTTTCTTAGGGACGATCCATAAGGGGGAGTTATAGGGGGAATCTGAGGGTTTAATGACGTCATTGTTTAGAAGTTCTCCGATTTGTTTATCTATTTCCTCTTTGTGGATCGGTGGGAAGCGGTATTGTTTAGTGTTAATTGGTTGTTCGTCGGTCGTGGGGATTTTATGAGATATAATAGTCGTGTGTTCTAATTTGTCCGCCGGTAATCTAAATAAATCATTATGTCTCTGTATAAGTCGTGACACGTGGCTGTGTTCCTCAGGGTTTAAGTGTTCTAGTCGGAGTGCGTCTCGGATGGCTTGTAGGCGTTCGTAGTTGTCTGGGGTCGATTCAGTGGAGATTGCCAGTGCTTGGCCGGTTGCTGCCTGTTTGGCTTCGGATTCAGTGGGTGGGTCGCTTAATGTGGTTTCTATTTCCCGCAGTTCTACTGTCGGTACGATCAGTTCCCTGTCGGTATCACCGGAGTTTATCGCGTGTAGGTATGCTCTGCCATTCCGGTTCTCAACCACTGCTTCCCCTAGGTAGATGTCCTTACCGACGCTAAGTCGCGGGACGTAGCCTACCGTGATATCTAGATTTGGTACTTTGATATAGAAGGTTGCGCGTGATCTAGCAGGTATCACGACGGTGTCGTGATCGGTGAAGGGTATTCGGATTCCTTGCCATGCGACGTATCTTTCCTGCAGGTGTATATTCGACGCGTCGCGGAGGAAATCGTTGCCTAGGATACCTTCTTGCGGTATCGGAAAATTGTCGTTTACTACGTGCAGCTCTAGAGGGTGACCCGAGTAGTAAACTTGTATGGACCCGAGCGTTTTGATCCTGCCTTCCGTTATACCGCAGAGGTACAACTTATCGGTTTCGCGGATGCTAGTCTCGGGATGAACGTTCCGTCGTTTAATAAGATTAGGAGAAGCGCCAGTGTCCACCATAAAGGAGGTTTTCTGTGAGAGTCCGTCGACGGCTAACGCAACGGTAGGCGCGTGTGGGAAGTTCTGCGGGTTTAGTGTCGCTATTCGGAATTCTCGGCGGGAATCGCGTCTATTGGGTTTACCGGGCGTATTTCGCGCATCGGGGGCCCTTGGCGAGCGTCGCCCGTCTGTCTCGCAGGGCCTTCCGGGTTTCCCTGGTTTTGCTGTCGAGCGTTATTATATGCGCGTTTTCGGCACTCGCTAATTTCATGCCCGAGGTTTTTACAGTACCTGCACTGCTTTATTTCTCGGCTTGCGTCCGGGTGGTCTGACGTTTTTGGTGAAGGGTCGCGGGACGCGTTGGTGGGGCGATTATTATTATCGGGGTAAGAGTTAGTACGCGGGTAGTCGTTCCGGGTGCGATCCGGATATTGGGGTGCATTGCGTGAGTATTCTGTGCGTGGATATGATCCTTGTGAGCGATCGAGTCGTGGTTGTCCGTACGGTGGGCGATCCGTGTGGGTGGTTACTGCTGGGTTCTCGCGATTTGATCTGGGGTCATTGTAGCGTTCCCGTGGAGGTATGAGGGGTGTGAGTTGTCGTCTGGTATAGTTTCTACCCTCATAGTCTCTGTCTTGTCGCTCGCGCGTGCCGAATCGAGTCTTATCTAATTCTTGTTCTTTCGCGATTGTTTTGGCGACGGAGAATGCTTCGAATGGCTTCTGATAAAGTTTTTCTTTCATTTGTAAACGATATTCTAGCGGTAATCCTTTGCAGAAGGACCGTCCTGTTAATAAATCGATTTCGGCTTCGGTCGCGGGTGCGATGATTCCAGTTTCGCGACGTTCGGCGTCTAGGATCGCGGCGCGGAGTTCTTTTACTCGACTGATGTAATCTAGTATATGTTCTTGCGGTCTTAGGAAGATCATGCTTAGCTCACCGCGATGTTGGTCTATAGTTTTCTTAGATCCGAAGGCTGCGGTCAGGAGGTCTATCAATTGAGTAATATTGTCGCAGGGTTCGTCTTCCACGGCGCTATAGGCTCGCCCGCGTAATTTATTAATCAATAGCTTTGTAAGGTTCCGTTCCGCTGAGGGGGGGATGATTTCTCTGGCTCGTCGGCAAGCCTTGTTGAACTGGGATAGAGGGATATTATAGCCATCGAAGCTGGGGACTGAATCGGTGGCTTCGCGGAAGGAGACCTTGGGGAGTTGAGTCGGGCCGGGGGAAAGGTCGTATTGATATTCTTGGGAATCGCGTGTGTAAGTTCCTTGTCCGGAATGTCGTGGGGTTGAGTAATTTTCTCTACGGAGGAACTCGACTTCTCGGCGCAGCCGTTCGATCTCGAAGCGTACGTCGTCGCCCGCGCTTCGTGACGCATCATTGCCAGAGGCGTCTAGTTTACGCGTTTCCATTTCTTTTTCCATTTATTCGCGGTGTCGAATAAGATCTTGTATGTTCCTCTCGTATTCCTCGCGTTGTTCTTTTAATAGCGCCGCCTCTTCTTTTAATCTCTCGGCCTTGGTATCTAGTTTAGTTTGGATTGCTTCGATTTCCGCCTCTGTCAGCGGTTTACTCGTGGATTTCCCGCTACGGGTGTCCGGCATATCAGAAGAAAGGGTTTTATTCCGAGTTCTTCTCGTATCCCACCGCTGTCACCAAATTTGTTACGTCCCGGGATGTCGCGGCTCTAAAAGAGAATTCGGACGTCGCGGGGCTCGATCGCTTTTTCGGGTCAAGCGAACCTATGCGGCTCTTCCCGGGGATACGTGCGATCTGAAGCGCTCGGAATTATTGTTCGGGCTCGGAGTCAGTGAACTCTTCGTCGGGGTACACGATAGGGATGACTATATTACCGTCTTGAGTTACTGGATGATTGGCAGGGTGTAGCCAATAGTCTAGAAGTCGCTCAGGGCACTCGGGGCATTCGTCGCTAATTCTGATGCTGCTTAATCTACTTCCACAGGAGTAACACCCGAATCCGATGGGTTCGCCAATTATAAGTCTATGTTTCGTCACGTAATTATACCGTAGACGCTCTTCAGCGGGCAGGGAATAATAACAGAATGCGCACAGAGCGGCTCTAGTTTGATTATTCGCGAAACCGCAAGCTTTCTGGCAAAAGCTCAGGGAGAGATCGGGGGTATTAAGGGGGGCTTGAGTGATCCGATCACGAAACACGCGGGATCGCATCGGGGGAGAGCGATTTTATCGGGTGAAATCCGATTTTCCAGGGATTTTCTTGAAAGTAGGTCTCGGTTGGGACTAAGTCCCTTTAACGCAGCGTCGGTTTAAAGGGATTCGGGAAAGTAGGTCACGGGGTAATTGGGTCAATTTATGTAGGTCACTGGGTCATCGCATTAAATCCCAAAATAAAATTAGGTCACTGGGTCAGTGGGTCATCGCGTTAAATCCCAAAATAAAAATTAGGTCACTGGGTCAGTGGGTCATCGCGTTAAATCCCAAAATAAAATTAGGTCACTGGGTCAGTGGGTCATCGCGTTAAATCCCAAAATAAAATTAGGTCACTGGGTCAGTAGGTCGTTGCGTTAAATCCCAAAGTTGAAAATAGGTTAGTAGGTCGTTGCGTTAAATCCCAAAGTTGAAAATAGGTTAGTAGGTCGTTGCGTTAAATCCCAAGCGTCGGATTAAATCCCAATTCATAATTTCGTTAATTACAGCTTAAGGAGAGGACCGCGGTCATTTATCACTATGAATTCGAATTGTTGTTATTATTATTATTAATATTTGGCTATTATTCGCGGAATAGAGCCGGTATTCGCGGTAATTCGCGGAGATAAGGCCGGGGATTTAATACAGAGAGACTCGATTGACCACTGGAATGTACCGCGGCGCCGAAGGGTCGGGCTAAGACCGTAAAAGTGAAACCTTATACAAAAACACGATGGGCCTGGCAAAAAGTCGTGACTTGCACAAACAGGAATTTTCAACCGTCACTTACCTCCAAGATGGCTTCGCTTCATTTCCTTTCAAAGATTAATTTCCACGTGGCCTGGCCGCGTTGATTAATCAGGCTGCACTGGTAGGCGGGGATCGCGGCGCTCCACGCGGGTCTCCGGGATGAACGGAAGCGGGTTGATGCGGCTGGTTATCAACGTCGATGGGGATGAGTCGTTCTGGCCACTTTATTAAGCACGTGGTTTTATTTGCACTCGCGAATAATTGTTCGTATTCTTTATCGTAGTGGTTTGTTTCTACGATATCGATATAATTGGTGGACGCGGCGTAGTAATGTCTCGCTATCATCCGACGGAGTTGATTTTTCCTACCGGCACGGCGTGTTTTAGGCATTGTAGAAAATTAAAGTCATATTCGGATTTTCTGTAGGCGTCGAGCGGCTTGTCCTCTCTGAGCCGTCACTTCAAATCAGAAATGATTGATTATGCTTCGGATTTTCTGTAGACGTCGAGCGGCTTGTCCTCTCTGAGTCGTCACTTTGAATCAGAAGTAATCAATTTTGCTTCGTATTTTCTGTAGGCGACGAGCGGCTTGTCCTCTCTGTCGTCACTTCAAATACGAAAACTCGATTTAATTGTTATAATTTAGTAGCACGTGCCTGGTTAAGAATATCTGTATATTAACGTCGCGTCGCGTGGGATGTGGATTTATAGAATTAGGATTCTTTTGAATGATCACGAAGTTTAGCACACACTAGTATATATTTCTAAATTAATACACAAAATGTAATATATTTAAACTAGCACTTAGATTCGAGAATGAATTTATAATGAACTTGGAATTTGAGTTAAGATTATGATATGGAATTAGAGTTAGAGTCCAGCTTAGGACTTGTCGGTTCGGTGTCGCGAGTTAGACTGCTTGAGTCTGGGCCCGCTCCGAGGTCCCTCGATTTCGGCGGCTCGACTGCTGCGGCGGTCGAAAGTGGGGAGCTTGGAGAGAGAGGGGCCCTAGCTGAGCGCCATCTCTGGGCGCTTGGCGGAGGCTTAAATCTAACGCAGTGCCGCGCTCGGCCGCTAGTCGGAGTTCGGTGTCATAGCGCGCCTTGGCGCGCTTTTCAAATGCGCTGAAAGAAACTTAGAAGATTTACATGAAAGTTCGTGGAAAAATCAGGCGCGGGTTGTAACAATCGCCTATTGTTTTTTCATTGAGATTTCGATAATCGATAACCATTCGCCACCTTTTATTCCCTAGGGAGTCTGGCTTTTTCGGAACTATCCATAAAGGAGAGTTATAAGGGGAAGTAGAAGGTCTTATTAAATCAGAAGATAATAATTCATTTACTTGTTTATTAATTTCTTCCTTATGTACAGGAGGAAATCTATATTGTTTCGTGTGGACAGGCATTTCATTAATAGTAGGAATAGAATGCTGAGCGGCGTTTGTCGCTTGGAGATGTTCACCGGGAAGGTGAAATCTGTCGGAGTGTTTGAAAACTAGTAGTCGAACATTTTCTGATTCCTCGGAATTCAGATGTTCGAGGCGTAGAAGGTTTATGACATCAACAGTTCTATCTGTTGGTGTTGATAATGCCTGGTTAAAGTAAATGGGATTATCTATGGCTTTGACGAATTCCACTCGGGGTTCGTCTAGTCCAGCGAGATTGTTGGAGTTAAAAGTTCTGATTAATCCTCTGGGAAGCCCTTGGGTTCCAGTGGAATTCTCTGTTATTTCATGAGTATTATAATCTTGCAATTCTATGAATGGAATATTAAGGGTCAATTCTTCCTCGGAAGTATTGAATATAGGCATATGGACTTTTCCATTATTATTGGTGACGATAGCTTCCCCGAAATATATGCCCTCGGCAAGGGTATGACGAGGTACATATCCGATTTGTTTTTCTGGATTGGTAATATGAAAAGAACAGGGAGTGACAGTTCTTTCTTTAAGACATATTGTACTTGAGTTTGAGAATGGAATTCTCATATCTTCATACTGTATAAAGTTGTCTCTATAGTTGACTATAACAGCTCGTTCTTTCAGGAACTTGTTGCCTAATATTCCATCTTGTAAGAATCCTATTGAATCAGATATGACATAAAATTCAGATAGTTTTCTAAGTACGGATAGGGAAACAGCTCCTAGTGTAACGATAGTTTCAGAAGCTATTCCTTGCAGACATAAAGGAGCGGATCAAAATACTCACATATGATCATCTGGCCATGACTTATTAACTCTATGCACCTCTAATTGCGGATAAGTTTTGGATATTTTGAAATATTTTAATATTATTTTGAATGTGCTTGACTTGACAACTTCCGGTCATTTATTAAATATATACATACATTAATTAATGTTGAGCTTTTCACATAATGAAAATGGTTTATTATTTGGTTATCATTGCTTACTCATTATATTTTAATTGTATATAAAATTTTGCAATTAATAATCAAAATGAAAAATATATGTATTATTTGGCAATAATGGGTGGATAAGAAATTAGATTTTATATAATTTATTATTATGTAGTGAAGTTTTATTTGAATAACTATATAGAATATACGTATATGAAAAGAGATTTTTATAATGTATTAATTATTATGTTCTTATGCTTAGAGTTTAAACGTGTTATTATTTGAATTTTTCTTATTTGTCTAGGTTGCATATATAATATATATATATGTTGGAAGGGATATGGACCAATGGATTATTCACGGACAACAGACAGGCTTAAACCATATAAGAATATGCAGCATTGAAAGGATTTTGAGGAATCTGTGCGAATTATTTCGGAAGTTTATTTGGTAAGTTTATTATTTTGATAAGTTAATTAATGAATTAAAGGTTTTATTTAATTATATCATATATTTATAAAATATATATTATATATATATATATATATATATAATATATGTATTCATGTATAATATTATGTACCTTTAGTATTTTAATGCATTATCTTTTAAATTTTTATTAATAACTACATATGTATTTATACTAATAATGAGGGTGACAAGTCTGTCCGAGCTTGTTTCGCGGTTTAATTCTTATTAATTTTTACATATGGTATTACGTATAGCGCTGTCTCTCTCACTCGCGCGAGTCACCCGATAGTGCGGTCTCTCTCACTTTCACGTACTACTACCTATTGAGGTCTCGTGTATAAATTTCGATAGATGTAGTCGGTTAATTATATATTTGAGGAGGCATATTTGTGATTTGTTATTGAAATATATTTCTAAGGAATTTTATTAATAAATATATTTTTATTTTTCCGTATAGCGTTTTCGTTAGATGATGAAAATATTGGGACACCCGGTGGACAACCAAGTGGAGGCTATGTTTATAGGGTGACTTATTAATCTGTATGCAGCAAAGAGTTACGTATAAAATTTTATTCATAATAATTTCTTGACATTTCTTTATTATTTAGTTATTGTTTAGTAGTTATTATTTAATTTAATATATTTATTGTTGAAATTTAATATATTAATATTTGATTTATTATACTTCTTTTACTATTTGATTTCTTTTACTCCTATATAATTATATACATTTATAAAATATTAAACCTTTTTAATATAGTAATTTTGATCAATCAAACTTTTATAATGATAATAGATTTTTGTATAGATTGATTTTTTAGTACATTTTTGTTAAGTTAATTTTTCATACGGCCAAATATTATTTGATTATTATTTTCAGTTGCTGGGTCTTGGAATTCTTGCTACTTATTTATAACAAGCTGTCTTACGTTATTAGGAAGAGGATAAATATTATATATATAGGATCATAAAAGGTGTGCAAGTATGTATTATATTTTAAATGGGTTATTTAATAATTTCTATAGTAGATTTTCTTATACATTTATTATATTTTTCAGGTATCAAGACTCTGAGGAAAATCACTTCCTGATAGTGAACATATACATATATTTACGGGAACTCAACGAGGACCAAAAACCAAAACAATCTAGGATTTTTAAAGGAAATTCTTGCCTGATTAATCATATTCTATTTATTAATTATATTTTATTCATTAATTATATTTTATATATATACTTTATTAATTATATTTTAAGAAATGTTTAGATCATTAATTTCTGAAAGAAGCTCGTTACTTTATAAAAGATTATTATTTAGTTATTGGCCATTTACATTTTGTAATTAAATAGTCAAAGTTAAATGTTATTCAGTAATAATTAGAATTTTATACAGACATATTTGGCCAATGGTATTAATGTACAGTAAAGATTTATTATAACGCTTAGAAAAATATTTATTCAAGGAAAATTTATTAATTTTGTTTCTCTTGAATATAAAAAATATATATATATATATATATTGTTAATTATTTTATTACTGATTATTATTACTGATTTTTAGAGCGTATTGTTTTAGTAACAATTATTATTCATGGGCATTAATTTTTTGTTTGACTTGGTACATTTATTTATTGTTTCATATTCTTATATGTACGTAGAATGTTAACTTTATAACTTTCCTTTTGTTATTGATGATTCTTTATAAATTTTCGTATTAATATTTTATGTGGCTCACTTTCGGAGCATTTGTTAGCATTTTTACTGTAGGTTATTTATCCCAAAATATTAATTAATTATATGATTTTCAGGTTCCAAAATTTGTAATCGCTGCATCTCTTTTATGACAACTGACCATACTATTTATTATACGCATGGGCTCAAAATCATTTATTAATAGAATTTAGGTGAGTATCGTTTGATAAAATATTTTGATTTATGCCTTTTCCTTTGTAGTAAGCGCATATACACGCATAGGGATATCCTTTCTTGGTTATATTACTGCCTTGATGTTGTAAATTGTTTAAATTTGCCGATGTCTAACACGAATTTAATTTTGTCTTTCCTTTAACTGAAAGGGTTAACTATAGTAATTTTGAATATAACAGGTATAATTACCTTTTACTTTAGAATATATAATTATTTTGAATGTACAATTACTGTTAGTATAATATAGTATTATTTCTTATATGCTTTATATTTATTTTATTAATTAATTGGGGGTTATCATATATAGAATATATGTAATAGCATAGATTTTTATAGTAATATTGTTTCTATTATTACTTTATAATTTTCAGGTGGAGAATGATGTCTTATTGGATGACCTGCTGGTTCATGACTGTTTCCATGTTTCGTTGCTGTGGGGATTTCATGGATCTTTATAGTATGGAATATATATATATTCTTATATAACGTATCTCCTGGTTGCGCATCGTGGCTTTGACGATGTAAATTTCTTGAGTTCAAGAAATTTTAATAAGGTTATGAGTCTATTTCTAACAAATTTTAATTTCATTATTATAGTATTTTGAGATATATATATATATTTATTATTCCGATTAGTTATTGATTAAATATACTTAGTTAGGTAAAATTTTGTGATATTCATATAATAACTTATACTTAAATTTATCGCAAACTGCTTTTATCACAAGTGCGTTATTCAGAGTCATTTGTTGAAGATTTTTCCTTGAAAATAAAATTTTAAATCTATTTCCATCTTGAATATAGTTGATTAATAACAGTTCCTTATATAAATATCATCGTGCCTGGTTAGTGCTGATAGTTTGCTAATATTTTGATTATATGTGATAACTGAATAATATGAATATTGAGTGAATATCTATATATATTGGTTACATATAATATAAAGTGGATTTATAGTGATTATATATAATTACAAGTAAAGATTATATAAGATACGAAATTCTTTATACTATTCTTCGAAACAAATTATATTTTATTCGTTAAGAATTATTTAAATCATTTTCCTTTTTAAAAGAAGCTTGTTATTTCACAAAGGATTATTATTTAGTCGTTACTGGTCATCTGTTTTTACATTTTAATTTTATAATTAAATAATCAAAGTAAATATATTTATTATTTGATAATAATTAAACTTTTATATATATATGTGTTTTTCATTGTTTATTGATTTATGTCTTTATTTATCTAAATACTAATTAGTTATATTATTTTCAGGTTTCGGGATTTATGGCTATAGAAATTTTCCCATGCCAAATTTGCCAGAAGAATGTAAAGGAACGCACAAGAGGCTATAAGACCAGTTACCGACGGATTTGTTCGTATACCAATTTATACGAAGACTTGTTGCAAATGTTTTTGACGATTACATTATTTAGAGTGATTTGCTGAGAGTTTTCCTTGATAATAAAATTCCGAATAAATTTCTTTTCTTAGTAAAGTTAATTATTAAGATAAATATCATTATATGCGAGTACTGCTAATTCATTGTAATATTTTTCTGGCTATATACCATATCAATCAATGTATTGTGTTAATATGAAATTATGGCGATATGAATATATATATATATATATATATATATATATAGACTCAGTATTTTTGCTATTGATTTATGAAGCTTCATAAGCAATTTTAACGTAGTTGTGTGGCTTTTGCAGCCTTATTAAAATTGTATAAATAATAATTATATATACAGGGTGATTCAAAATAACCCCTGTGTCCCTGAAATGACATATTCTTGAATCAATTCTAAGACGATTTTTCCTTCGGCAAAATTTCGTCCGAAGCTTAGTTTATGAATTATTAAAGGAAGTAGTTAACGTATGACGGGTCGAATACAAGAGGCAGGCAAGGGTGGCGCGATTCACCGTCAGACGCGGGTGCTTACGCGGGGCGCCTGCTGCGATCAGCTGGTCGCTATACACATACAGACACACATGCGAACACATACATTCTCTCTCTGTCTGTCTGTCTGTCTGTCTGTCTGTCTCTCTCTCTCTCTCTCTCTCTCTCTCTCTCTCTCTCTCTCTCTCTCTCTCTCTCTCTCTCATTCGCTCACTCACCTGTAATTTTTTTTTTTTTTTTACGAGAGAGGGGAAAATGCATTTTATGCATACCCACCGGTCGATCCAGTGAGTTATGTGGGACTCGAGTACCAAGTCGAATTACCAACTCGGTACTCCCTACCCACTAAAAACCCCTCTCTTTTCACGAATTTCCTTTAACACACTGTCCCTCTGACTTCCCGAGATCTGTTTTCACATAACGTCAAAAAATAGTTATTATTACCTTGTTCGATGACTTTTGATGTATTGCTGTAATTGCTTGAAGGAGAAATGAATTTTCCGATAGATCGTACGTTCTCAAATTTAACGTAGATATCACGTTGCAAAAGACAAGAAATCCACACTAAATTATTAACTGAAAGTTTTTCTTCTTTCATGAACTGTATTCTTTTATAAACTATAACGTAATCACATTTATTTACTCACTCGATGAGACAAGAAATTTACTAATGACTCTATCACTAATCACTATTAATAACTGTCGAATAATAACTGTTGGCGATTAAGAATCACTCGATGAAAGAAACACGCGCGGACACGTTACTACACGACACGACGACGCGACAATGCGACGATAATTACTCGGCGACTGCAAGCAGTTTTTTGTCATGGTAGGTTGCGGTAGGTTAAGGTACTACTGGCGCTATCGAACGCGATCATGTGTTCGATTGAAGAATGCGGTAAACATAATAAACATTTAACATATTAATATTATTATTATCATGAATGTGTGTGATATCCATACATCGTATGATATCTATTTAAAAATTAATTAGATTAAATAAGTGTTTTTAAAATATTTATTACTTTTACTATTATCATATAAAATATTAATCTCTTATTGCCTTTAAATTTAAGTTTGTTTTAATACACAGAGCCTAATTTCTTATAGTTATTTAAATTTCACGCCGGCGGAAGATGGCGTTATTCTTCAATTTAATATATAATTGTAGGAGACCGAGAAGTATCGAGTTGAAGGGTCTGAATAGCTCAGTGGTAAGAGCAGTCGCCCGGCAAGCGAAAGACTCGGGTTCGATTCCCGATTCAGCGACTTTCGGCCCGATATTTTTCTCGCCTACAACATTACAGGGGGGAAAGAGGGATAATAATTAAATAAATTCTCGAATTGAGAATTATTTAAATTTGCTTGGTATCGTACCAAGAAAATTTGTGCCCTGTGCACACAAATAAGTTTCAGCGAAAACTTATTTCTCGTTGAACTTACGCACTACCATCCGCGTTTAGCTCTTATTGCCTTTAAATTTAAGTTTATGTTTTAATACACAGAGCCTAATTTCTTATAGTTTAATAAAATATTAATATTAAATATTTATTTAAGATAATAGTAAAAGTAATAAATATTTTAAAAACACTTATTTAATCTAATTAATTTTTAAATAGATATCATACGATGTATGGATATCACACACATTCATGATAATAATAATATTAATACGTTAAATGTTTATTATGTTTACCGCATTCTTCAATCGAACACATGATCGCGTTCGATAGCGCCAGTAGTACCTTAACCTACCGCAACCTACCATGACAAAAAACTGCTTGCAGTCGCCGAATAATTATCGTCGCATTGTCGCGTCGTCGCGTCGTGTAGTAACGTGTCCGCGCGTGTTTCTTTCATCGAGTGATTTTTAATCGCCAACAATTATTATTCGACAGTGATTAATAGTGATAGAGTCATTAGTAAATTTCTCATCTCATCGAGTGAGTAAATAAATGTGATTACGTTAAAGTTTATAAAAGAATACAGTTCATGAAAGAAGAAAAACTTTCAGTTAATAATTTAGTGTGGATTTCTTGTCTTTTGCAACGTGATATCTACGTTAAATTTGAGAACGTACGATCTATCCGAAAATTCATTTCTCCTTCAAGCAATTACAGCAATACATCAAAAGTCATCGAACAAGGTAATAATAACTATTTTTTGACGTTATGTGAAAACAGATCTCGGGAAGTCAGAGGGACAGTGTGTCAAAGGAAATTCGTGAAAAGAGAGGGGTTTTTAGTGGGTAGGGAGTACCGAGTTGGTAATTCGACTTGGTACTCGAGTGCCACATAACTCACTGGATCGACCGGTGGGTATGCATAAAATGCATTTTCCCCTCTCTCGTAAAAAAAAAAAAAAAAAATTACAGGTGAGTGAGCGAATGTGAGAGAGAGAGAGAGAGAGAGAGAGAGAGAGAGAGAGAGAGAGAGAGACGGAGAGACGGAGAGACGGAGAGACGGAGAGACGGAGAGACGGAGAGACGGAGAGACGGACAGACGGACAGACGGACAGACGGACAGATAGACAGACAGAGAGAGAATGTATGTGTTCGCATGTGTGTCTGTATGTGTATAGCGACCAGCTGATCGCAGCAGGCGCCCCGCGTAAGCACCCGCGTCTGACGGTGAATCGCGCCACCCTTGCCTGCCTCTTGTATTCGACCCGTCATACGTTAACTACTTCCTTTAATAATTCAAAAACTAAGCTTCGGACGAAATTTTGCCGAAGGAAAAATCGTCTTAGAATTGATTCAAGAATATGTCATTTCAGGGACACAGGGGTTATTTTGAATCACCCTGTATATTGAAATTCTTTTACGATTATTATAAAGGACTGTTTCAAAGAGCCTATTACTTTTTCTTGATTGATCGATGTGTATAAGTCCAGCTTTCGGTTAGTACTGGTGGTTACTAGTATTTTGACTACATGAGAACTGATTATTATTGAATTGATGTATATATATATTGATTATATATAATATTATGACGCAAATATATAGTGATTATATATAGTATCGCGCAAAGATTATATAGGATGAGAGAATAAGTAGGGATTATACTTTTATAAGTAAGATTTTAAATTTTTTCGTTGCGGGACGTAACAAAACAAATGGACTCTCGCGAAATTCTGCAAGCATTACGTCAGCTAGATGTCAAACATGTGGGAGTCTATCCTGCCGACAGATTGCCGATCGTGTGGACGAGGTTGACAGCCATCGTCGCTAATACGGACAATCATAATCGCCCTGGAGAATACTGGATCGCTTTCTTCCTCGACGGACACGGTACAGGGACATACTTCGATAGCTATGGAATACCGCCCTTGTATCCCGGTTTTTTCCTTCGTCTCTGACGAAATTCCAACATTTATCGATGGAATACCGAACAATTACAAGGACTTTTCTCTCAAACCTGCGGACACTACAGTTGTGTATTTTTATATTATGTGTGCAGCGGTTACGATCTTGATGGATTTCTTAGTCTTTTTTCCGAAAATTGCGAATATAACGATCATTTAATCGTAGAATTATTTTATAAAATTTTTGTTCACGAGTGGTGGGGGTTTGTTTTGACGCACCATAGTGGTCCATATCTACTATAGAATAAGCCAAGGAATTTGTTCTTAAAACTCTGTCATAAATTACCCCTACCAATCAATTTCAAAAATGTATAAAAACACCCAACAACGGAGGAACGCACTCTCATAGATTCACTCTAGGCTTAGACTCACTCAGATTCTCACTGTCTTTCAAAGTTCAAATTCAAACTCGCACTGTAAAACGTTAGATCAAGTCAATTCAGAATAAAGAATTCAAATTTTAAACAAGAGTATACTTTTTTAATCATCATCAATGAAGAAAACCCCACTCAAAGCAGTTAATTATTCTGGGATTTTACCCCCTTAACCGCAAGAAGAACCCACAACTAAGACGTTCTGTCGAACTCGTAAAACTATTGGAAGATCATGTCTCACGGAACCAACTGATCGAAGTTACCAGAACGTGATAACAAAAATTTGATGGCAGCGGTGGAATACACTGATTCCTTCGAATAAACCGGACTGAGGCCTGGATCCTGTCTACACTCCAAGAGAAGAGGAATACTTTGTCCACAGAAGGAACACGACAACGGAGATAAGACTGCAAACAAGGAATCAAGTCTTCATGGATTTGCGTATTCTCATACTTTTCTTCACTGCGTGCTATATGTAAATGCTACGAGCATCATATTTCAATTTCTTTCGTGCGATATTTATTAAGAATATTCTACAAATATGTCTCATACTGGGGAAGTAGATGCGTTGACTAGACAAATAGGAAACATGATGCGTATCCGACAATACAAGCACCAATCGTAGACCTAGTAATACTGTACCATATATAAGCTTGCGCGACGCAGCCGAGACAATTCTCCCATTCGACGGAAAAAATATGCAAGTATCACAATTCGCTAATAGCTGTTTACATGCAAAAATATGGTCTCTCCCGGAGCAGAATATGGTTTGGTACAAATGATTAAAAATAAATTAGTAGGACCTGCTTTAAGAGTGGCTTTGAGTGGAGAATATAACGATATAGAATCTTTATTAGCTGTCATAAAAACTAGATTTGCACTCGTTTATTCTTCATCACAATTACACGGAGAGCTTTCTAAAGTGACACAGCATCCAGATGAATCTGTGGTGGATTATGGTAGCCGCGTATCAATGATATTGCAACAATTGAAATCCTGTTATCAGACCGAAAATCCAAATCAAGCAATTTAATAATTTTGCAGAAGTTAATGCAAACAAAAATTTCTTAACAGGATTAAAAACTGACATATATACTAGACTTTATCCGCGTGATCCTGTCAGTTTAAATCACGCTATTGAATCTGCCATAAAAGTCAAAGCTGAATATAATGCACAACGAATGAAAATTACTGAGGGACTTATGCAATCAATACGCTGTAATAATTGTCTAGGATATGGACACAATGCTTATTCATGTAGCACCATTAATCCATTGGCTCAAGTAACACATGTCCAGTGGTAACCTAAAGTTTGTACATTATGTAAAAATCTAGGACATACACGTGCAGAATGCAGAATCCTTCAATCAAGAGGCCTAAATTATCGAAACACCCCGATAAACAATATGAATTATAATCAAGTAAATCGACAAAATCATACAGCCTCCAGAAATTTTAATTTAGTATGTCGTTATTGTAAAATACCAGGATATAGCATTGAACAATGCAGGAAGAGGCAATATAATAACACAAAATCAACTAACTCAATCCAACAATCAAGAAACTCGAATCAGAGAAAGTCAGGGAAACAGGGAGCGGGTGCAGCGAAATGGCGCAGCGCTGAACGAACACCCGCGAGTGCGCGTAGTGACTTCCGAACAAACTCACGAAGAAGCGCAAGAATAAACCTCGCGTGTAACAAAATCGGTAAACCACCTTCCGTCATTCTACCCAGCAAAGATTTGATAGAGGAACGCGCTAATTTTATGATAGATACTGGTTCCAATATAAATTTGATAAAGAAGAATTCTCTTCATGAGAAGGTGCTCATTGATAATAAAGTCGTATTTGAATTAAGCGGAATAACAAAAGGTCGAACTCGCACGTTAGGCATAGTTAAATTACGCATATTCGGTACCGACACGTTATTTCATGTAGTTCCAGACGACTTTCCGATTCAACAGAACGGAATCCTGGGCACAGAATTCTTCAAAAATCAACGAGCAACTATCGATTACCCGAGGGCTAGTCTAGTTGTAAACGGAATCCCATATTATTTTTATAATGATGAAACTATCACGATTCCAGCGCGAACACGAAAACAAATTTTCATACGAGTAGCTAATCCCGAAATAAAAAGCGGATATGTTCCGAAATTAGATGCAGGGCCGCAGGTGTACTTAGGTAACGCCGTCGTATCCAATCATCACGGAATTGCATATCTATATGTTATAAATTTATCAGATGAGGATATAAAGTTAGCAATCCTTACAGTAAAATTATATCCGTTTGAGGAAACAAAGAATAACAATGAAATAAATGAAATCAACGAATCCGAGTCAAGGGACTTAGAATCACGAGTCAATAAGGTATTGCAATTACTACGTCTCGATCATTTAAACGAAGAAGAAAGAAGAAACGTCATTAACTTGATAACAAAAAATGCGGAAAGATTCCATTTACCAGGAGAAGCTTTAGGAGCGACTAACGTATTAAACACCGTATATTTACTAACGACGACCGTCCAATCAATGTCAAACAGTATCGATATCCTCAAATGCATAAAGAAGAGATACAACGACAGATTGGGGAAATGTTAGAAAAAGGTGTTATAGAACCATCAAGTTCGCCTTATAATTCTCCTTTGTGGATTGTTCCGAAGAAAGATGATTCGTTAGGCAATAAAAAATGGCGTTTAGTCATAGATTTTCGTGCCTTAAATGGAAAAACGGTCGGTGATGCATATCCATTACCAAATATTGTAGATATACTCGATCAATTGGGAAGTGCAAAATATTTTACAATATTTGATTTAGCATCTGGATTTCATCAAATTTTAATGGATAAAGATGACAAACATAAAACAGCTTTTTCGACGCCTTACGGACATTTTGAATATAATCGCATGCCATTCGGATTAAAGAATGCTCCTGCTACTTTTCAAAGATTAATGGATCAAGTACTAACGGCATTGCAGGGAATCGAATTATTTGTTTATTTAGACGATATTGTTATATACGCACGATCGCTTGAGAAACATGAAATAAAATTTCAATGATTAATGAAGCGTCTATCAGAAGCAAATTTATTCCTACGAGATAAATGTGAATTTTTGAAAAGAGAAGTAGCATATCTTGGACATATAATAACCGAAAATGGAGTATGACCAGATCCAAAAAAATAATGGCCGTAAAAAATTTTCCAACACCAAAAACCAGGGAATTACCAACACCAAAAACCAGGGAATATATTAAGCAATTTCTTGGACTTGTCGGATACTACCGAAGATTTATAGAAAACTTTTCTAAAATAGCCAAGCCATTATCCAATTTAACCAAACAATCAAATACATTTGAATGGAAAGAAGAACAACAAGAAGCTTTTGATAAACTGCGAGAAGTTCTGTATTCAGAACCCATATTACAATATCTAAATTTTAATGAGCCGTTTGTTATAACGACAGATGCATCCGGATATGCAATCGGAACAATTTTAAGTCAAGGAAAAATTGAATCTGATCTCCCTATAGCTTACGCGTCTTGAGTGTTAAATAACGCTGAAACTACAATCAGTCCAAAAAAAAACGGTACACTTAAAATTTGGAAAAAAATCACTAAATTTCAAATGACGATAACTTCGTAAATAATAAAGATAGAAAAGGCTATAAAAAAATGAAAATGAAGCTTGGAATCTCTGCTTTACGAATCGATTCATTTCAATGTTGCGAGATAAATTTATTTAAAATGGTGGATGACGAAGCAAGAGCATGCGAAATTGTGAAATAATGGTGCGAGTTTGCCATGGCACATGGCGTGAGTCAAACGTCGCAACTCAATGGGATAAAAAGCATATGATAGTACAGAGTTTCTTCTGTAAAATGCTTTTTTATTCATCTCGATACGATGATTTTTCGCCGAGACATTCGCATTTGAATAAGAAAGCAACTATTTACGTTAAATGCGAATAACTCTCCAAAAAATCATTGTATCGAGATGAACAAAAAAGCATTTTAAAGAGGAGACTCTGTACTATCATATGCTTTTGATTTCATTGAGCTGCGACATTAAACTCGCGCCATGTGCCATGGCGAACTCGGATTATTATTTTTCAATTTTGCATGCTCTTGTTTTGTCATCTGCCATTTTGAAAAAAATTGTACAAAATTGCGATATAAAATTTCGAAGACTAAAATCCGAACCTTTAAAATGCTTTTCGTAAAATCCTGCTAACTGTATTAGGTGCTGAGATATTCAATTTTGAATTTTTAACAACGCCGAATTGCAAGAATAAAAATTCCGTGGTTCGCTAGCACCGCGGTATTTTAAGACTCCAAACCGTTCTCGTGGTTGTATGCGTTATGTGTGTTCGTGAGTGTGCGTGCGTGCGTTTACGTCACTCTTTATGCGTGCGTGCGTGCGCGTGTCGTGTGTGTGCGTACGTGCGTGTGTGTGTGTGTGTGTTCATCCCAAGGATAAGGACCCCGTGGCTCGTCAGCTCCACGGTATTTCATGACTCCAAACCCTCCTTGTGGCGTGTGCGCGTGTGTGTGTGTGTGTGTTCATCCCAAGGATAAGGACCCCGTGGCTCGTCAGCTCCACGGTATTTCATGACTCCAAATCCTCCTTGTGGCGTGTGCATGTGCGTGTGTGTGTGTGTGTGTGTGTGTGTGTTCATCCCAAGAATAAGGACCCCATGGCTCGTCAGCTCCACGGTATTTCACGACTCCAAACCCTCCTTGTGACGTATGCGTGTGCGTGTGTTTGTGTGTGATCACCCCAAGGATAAGGATCCCGTGGCTCGTCAGCTCCACGGTATTTCATGACTCCAAACCCTCCTTGTAGCGTGTGCGTGCGTGTGTGTGTGTGTGTGCGCGCGCGCGCGTGTGTGCGTGCGTGTGTGTAAGAGAGAGAGAGGGGAGAGAGAGAGAACACTGTATTAGTAATGTGTGTGACCACCTCTTGCACGAATTACCTCTTCCATGCGACGAGGCATACTCCTTATGAGTGTTTGAATTTCGGCCTGCGTAATGTTAGCTCATTCAGTTTCAAGAACTCTTTGAAGTTCTGGCAATGATTGTGGGGCAGGTACATGATTGCGTACTTTTCTGCCGAGATTGTCCCAAAGTTTTTAAATGGGATTTAAGTCTGGACTCATGGCTGGCTATTCGAGTAAATTTATGCCAACTTCCCTGCAGAAATCCAATACTCTTCTTGCAGCGTGTGGTCGCGCATTATCTTGCATGAATATGAAACCCTCTCCGATGAAGGGCCCATACGGAATAACGTAGGGTATCAGTACTTCCTCTACGTATACATCTGCATTCATGTTTTGCTCGAAAATATGTAAATCCGTATGAGCATTGGCAGATATTCCTGCCCAAACCATGACAAAGCCTCCGTTGTAGCTGTGTCGTTCACTCACCGTACAATCTGCAAAGCGTTCTCCAATTCGACGGTAAACCCGTTCTCGCCCATCTGGAGAGAATAGAGCAAAACGAGATTCGTCGCTAAAAAGAACGTTACGCCAATCTGCGTACGTCCAATGTCTATAATTGACTGCAAAATTGAACCGAACTACGCGATGGTGACGCGTAAGCGAAGGTATAGCTGCTGGTCTTCGTGCAATAAGGCCGTTTTCTCTCAATCGATTCCGAACAGTGTTAACGCATATGTTATTGTTGCGGACGTCCCTTAAACTGCTTCGAATTTGAACAGCTGTTTGATGACGATCTCTTAGCGAATTTAAAACAATAAATCGATCATCGTTTTCATCGGTAATACGGGGACGTCCCGAACCGGGTCTTCGCTGGAAGGAATTGGTCTCTAGATACCTAGTGTAAGCACGTTGCACGGCTGACACCGATAAATCAAGTGACTGAGCAACGTATCTTCGACTTCTCCCATCTTCAATTAACGCCACAACTTGAGCAGCGACTTCAGGAGTAATCGTCGCCATAATCGACCAATTTGAATGGGGAAAGATTAATTGTTGTTTACTGTTCGTGTTCGGACGAAAAAACAAAATGGCAACAAACTTCCAAACGGGAAGAGACTAAATTTATGTGCATTTAAGATTTCAATGGCAATGATAATTCGCGAAAGAATAAAAAATTCGAATTCGCAAGCTTGAAGAAATAGGGCCAAGGAAAAAGCAAAAGCACAAGAAGCAACTTGAACGAATCATGACTTAATTTTACTTCTCGTGGTTGTGTGCGTATGTGTATTAATGAGTGTGTGTGCGTGCGTACGTGCGTGAGCGTTTACGTCACTGTGTGTGCGTGGGTAATTGTATGTCTTTTCTGTGTCGTAGCTGTGTCGTTCACTCAATGAATCATGAAGAACGCTCCGAGTAAAAAGTTGTAATAAAGAAAGATTTCCTTTTCTATTCATTCATATCGACAAAAAAGGAATGTATCATACAGAAGTTACAGGTCAAAATGGTAGCTTTTTGCTACATTAATTTTAAGTGCAGGACACACTCAGAATATTTAAGTAAAAATCCATATACAGTCTTAAAAAAAATGAATCGAATTTTAAGGATAGATAGTATTCACAAAATGGAGGGAAAAAATGTTCTAATAAGTATAGGTAGAAAAATTAATATTATCGATTGTGAATATTTTAAATAACTCGTTCTTGATTATATATGTAATACTTTTATTAATATAATAATTCACTTTTAAAGCAAGATAGATACTGAACCTCCCCGTGGGAGTCCACCTTGTGGGGAGGCTTAAGGGATCTTGGCCGCTGGGAGACTAAGTCCGCTGTTTGCGGACCCTGGAGGGAAGCCCCAGTGGCTCTCAATCCGGGGCTCTCGGCGGGCGGGATCCCGAACTAAGCGGCTCCCAGGCTCTTTCTTGCCCAATTTCGGGGGCTCCGGTCCCCTCGGGCGCATTGGCGCGGCATTGCCGGCCTCTGCGGCCCGGTGGGGCGGGGCCTCGGGGCAGGAATGAGCATTGCACTTCCCGTCTCCGGAAGGAGACGGAAGAGGGGTTCCGCTCCCTTCGGGCGCCTTAGCCCAATGCGGATAGGGGAAGGAAAACCCTGACTCCAAACCCGGTTTAAGGATACCGTTAAGGGTGGGAGAACACCCCAATCCTCAACTCTTTATCCCCTAATTCTTGCTCCTCTTCCTTCGATATCCTTTTCAAGTCCTTCTTCTCCATCCGGTTCCATATCCCTATTTCCTACCCATTACCCCATGACCCAACTCCTGATGTATAAATGAGTGCGTGTGAATGGGTGTGTGATGGTTGGGTGTTATCCTAAAAACCCCACCAGGGAGGTGATACCCTGGTTAAAAAACACATTACCTCCATGGAATGAGCGACAAAGTAGAAAAAAACTTACCTCCCCAGGGGAGTCGGATGCCCCAGGGGACGGCGTCTGGTCGGGATATCGTCCCTGTCCCGGCGGTGTCGACATCGGACGAAGGGCACGGTGCGGCGTTGACGGCGAGCGCTGCTCCAGCAAGGACTATCGCCGAATCTGGAAGCAAAGGAGAGTTAATGAAGATTTCGGTTGAGGAGTTCCCTTCCTCCAATGCAGATCGATGTGACCACCTCCCAGGAAGACCCAAGCTCGATCAGGAAGAATGCGGCTGTGCTTGCGAACGCAGAGAGCTGGGTAAGCTTGGTGGAGGAGGAAGAAAAAGGTTCGACACACATTTCCATGCCTCATGGAAATAGAGGATGAAAAGGTGATTCCAACCTCTGTCAAACGGAAGGCGAGTTGCACTATAGACAGTGACTCGGATGAAGTGCTGGCCCCAGAATCTAAAACCCGGGGAGCCAAACTTCAAGTTAAACTTAGATCTATGGCTAAGAAGAAGGCGGATGTATCTACTGATGATACTGAAATTCTGGACAATGACAAGGATCTTCATGGTTCAAACACGGACGCAACGCTAACCGGTGTTACGTCCCCAGTTCCTCAGGACTGGTCTGGAAGTCTTACTTTCCCAGTTGGACGCAATTAATCTCTCAATTTGTTTTAGGGCAACCTGCTTGGCCGGCTATACCCTGGGACGCCGAGAGATTGAAGGTCTATTGTGCTTGGCAGAGAGGATTCTAGGTGGAGAGTGAATAAACGTTCATACTAAATTTTATAAGTTTACTTTGTTCAAAATATATTTTTTCTTTTACAAATTTGAATATCCTTTTATTCCTCCCTCGGGTAACCGTACGATTCTGGTAGAAAGTAAGAATATTCGATGCTTATGGTTGAGACGGGTCTCGAAGTTACCTTGTCTCACTCGGACCACCTATCGTTTAATTAACCAATTATAAACCTGTCTATTTAGTATTTGAGTCTTTGGTGATTTTGAAGTCACTTACTTTTGCGTAAAGTTGAATTTAAGAATACCCGATACCTGTTAATAAAAAAAGAAAAAAGGAATTCCATATGAATGTTCAATTTATAATTGTTATCCCGAGTATAGTCAGATAGATGTCCCCAAAGTTGATAGAAGTATAGACCTGCAGAAATAGAAAGATTAGTATAAAAAATTTTATTGTTGGTAACGTTGACTCCCGAAAATTACCGACCGTCGGTAATGTAGATTTCTGTTTTACCGACCGATGGTAAGTTAGGTTTCTGTTTTACCGACCGATGGTTAACGGCACTTTCTGTTTTACCGACCGATGGTAAGTTAGATTTCTGTTTTACCGACCGATGGTTAGCGTCACCTTCTGTTTTACCGACCGATGGTAAGTTAGGTTTCTGTTTTACCGACCGATGGTTAACGTCACTTTCTGTTTTACCGACCGATGGTAAGTTATCGACTGATGGTAAGTTATCGACCGATGGTAAGTTATCGATCGATGGTAAGTTATCGACCGATGGTAAGTTTTGATTGATGACTATTGGAAAAATTACCAACTGATGGTAAATTAGGATTATCGAGAATTTATTTGTTTGAAATGTTAATGTGTTATCTTGGTTTCAAATAAATTCTTATTTTATTTTGATTCTCTGAAAATCGAAAGGGGATTCGAGGAAAAATCAGGAGTTTGGATACGCCGACAAGGTATCCACCTATCATACGGCTGGCTTAGTATTAACCTCGTAAGGTTAGGTTATAATTGCAAGTAGTGATAATGATTCAAATTGTTATAAACTAAGCCAGTGTATTGTCTCTAAGTCCTGGGATGTATCTCGTATTTTGAAGTTAAGGCTAAATTCAATCCAAGATCAAAAGGTCAACTTCTATCATTGGGATAAATCCCTCAAGATAATTGCCTATTAATCGAAAACTGTATTTTCGCCTACTCAAACGTCGATTGACAGGAGGCCGCTTATTTTTTCTATTGCCTCACCAGCTCTAGGTTGAGAAACAACCTCTATCATGGGAATAAATTCCTCAAGATAATTATTTTTCCACCGAGCCAGACTTGGGTTCGACCTGCCGCTGCAGTTTCGCACTCGCTCACTGTCTATCGCGTCGTCTTATCAAAGAGATAAGTCCCAGATAAATTTTCCAATTGGAAATGATATTTACTAAGTTGAATAATTGGATTAAGGGATACGGGTAATCAAAGGTAAGGTTCCCGAATTGTCGCGCACTGTTTCACTGAATTTAGTTGTTAGTAGAAATTAAAGGTTAGATTAATGACAAGTGGCCGGATATTTACCAGTGTCTGAAATGTCCTAGTGTGTGAAGGCTGCTTCCCTTCACTAGGCTGATGAGTGGATGCTGCTTCCTTCCGCTGGATACCGTCTACCTCAGTGACAGTTCGGGATGGAGGTTGCAGTCCAGGAGTTCGATTGAGAAACTCAATGTTCAATAGTCACTGAATTTATTAACTGAATACACGTACAAAATCTCGGAGATATAAGTATTAGCTTGAAGATCGTTGGGCAGAATGCCAGTTATTAACTGTTGAAAACGTTGGGCCAAATGCCGAAGGTAGTTGAATGTTGAAGATCGTTGGGCCAAATGCCGGAGGTAGTTAAATGTTGAAAACGTTGGGCAAAATGCCAGTAGTTGTTAAGTGTTTGTAACGTTGGGCCAAATGCCAAGTTAACACTGTGAATATCGTTGGGCCAAATGCGAGGAGGACCGCTCTGCACGGGTTTATATAGTCGTCAGTCCCAGTTTTGCACACGGTCCCAATAGTAGGAGATGCGCTTCTCCGTGGAGGGAGTCGAGCAGTGATTGGTTCCCTTCTCTGCTTCTGGCTGCGCGCGCCTCGAAAGATGCGTGCGCCTCGAGGGATGTGCCGCGTTGTCAACGGGTGATTGGTTTTCTCTGACGTGATTGTTGCGCAATGATTTGGGATTGGCTCCCGCTGACGTGACGGATGCGCGCGCCTCGGAAGATGCGCGCGCCTCGGCGTGGGCGGCGCGGTCGCTCATTGGTTCCCTTCTCCGGGCTGGTTGCGCGCGCCGCTGGCACAAGCGTGGGGAAGATGCGCGCGCTGCTGGGCGTTGCCGCAGGAATTGGGCGTAGTTTGGGCGTAGTTTAATTTGTAGATGGTGGGACTCTTCAGAATTGGAGTGGGGGTGACGGAGCGGTCAGTATAGAATCGGCTATACTGGTTGCATTGTATTTTGACACATAAGTTTTATAATAATTATTAGACCATCAGAATTTCTTTGCAGTTTACATGCATATATTTTCTAATGTAGTTTTTTAAGCTCTAGCTGTAGAAATGTCAACGGAGTTTCTAGCATGCTCCGTTCGAAAGTTCATTTTTGTCTCTATGTATTATTATGGAAAATGCTTTTAAATATTGTTAATAAATTCTGACATCATAATTATTATAATTACAATTATTTTAACATATAAGTATTTATGATTATGCGGTGGGATATAAGTATATAAAGACTATAAATTATTTCAGTAAATGGTGCAACAATTTTTATTCTTTGCTTTTATTTTTAATATTTATATCTATTAGGTTCTTGAATAAAAATTATTGCATATACTTAATATTAATAAGTTAATTATTTCGTTATGTTGCGCAATGTTCTCTTGAACGGATTTTTTGTGAATTAATATATAAATGGAAGTTATTGCATACGCTTAATAACAATAAATTCATTTGTTACTTAATGATAATTAATTATTTCATCATGTTGCGTAATGTTGTGCAATAGTATTCGAGCGGAATATTCCATAGTCTTAGTTTGGAATGTGATGATGACTCATAATATCGCATACGGAAAATTATATTTTAAAACTTCGTTTATAAAATTAGTAGTATTGGAGTTTTCATAATTATGTATACACGTGTCGGTCTGACTTTTTATGCTCCTTAAGGGAAAATTGTCATAAGATTTTTATTTATAGTATTTTTCGAGTTAATCTGGAATCAATGATTTTTGATATAATTTAGGCCCCAAAATAATTAGATATACGTGTAGTCGGTGCCGAGACGTGTTCAAAAATATATATATATGTATATAAAGTCTTTTGGTTTTTGATTTGTAAAATTTCTTGTGTATCAGGATTACATATTAATAAAGGAGGTATTCTCTTATATGTCGGTAAAGTTAGTATCATCGCTACCCCAGAGATGGCGCTGCCCTCTGTCGGTAATGTGGGTACGGACAGTCTTCACTGTCGGTAAGGTAGGAAATGACTTTATCCTCAGTCGGTAACGTCGGTAACTGTGTTATCATAGGTCGGTAATTTTTCTGTCGGTAACTTTTGCTCGGTCGGTAAGGTAGAGAACTTCCTTATCAATCGTCGGTAATTTTTCTGTCGGTAACTTTTGCTCGGTCGGTAAGGTAGAAAATCTCCTTATCGACCGTCGGTAATTTTCGTGCGGGCGACATTACCTACTGTTGGTAAAGTAGGAAATTACTTTACCATTCGTCGGTAACTTTTCTGTCGGTAATTTTTACTCTGTCGGTAAAGTAGGAATTTATTTTATCGACTGTCGGTAACTTTTGTGTGGGTTATTTTGCCTATTGTCGGTAAAGTAGGTAATTTTTATGCGGATGGTACTATATGTGGGCAAATACTTAAAATTATTTCTATCATTCCTAAGTGAGGTTATGTTATGTATAGCTAGCTTCTTAACAAAGAAAGGTTATTTTCGGAGATATTGACAATATTATATCGCGCGGCGGAATGATATTGATGTACTATAAGTATTAGTGATATTACATTGCGCGGTGAGATTTTCTAATAAGAAATATTGGTGATAATAGATGGCGTGATGGAATTTTAATTAACAATATTAATTATATTAACAATAATATGTTACTCGGTGGGATTAAGATTTATATGTTCGTCGGTGGAACTACAGTTTAAAGATTATAGAGGCAAATTTTGCGTGTTTAAATAAAAATAAAAATTTTGTTGCGGGACGTAACACCGGCACAGACGGAGAGGACGTAAAGAAAGGAAAAGTTGCCAGACCTAGAAGGAAGGTTCGTGCGATTGATCCAATAATAGCTGAAAATGAGATTCAGAATAAAATAGGACAAGCCCCGGATAGAATCGAAAGAGAAATGCTGTATTGCATGACGGCCTCAGACATCGGTGCACAGGCACTTGATTACATTGCAGACATTGAAATTATTAGGACAAAGTGTGGGCGAATGCAAGGAGGCCTAAGTGGCAGATTAAAGAGCAGAGTCACATGCTTGCAAGACTTAGTTAGAGCCCTACAAAATACGGCGGAATCCAGTGGTGATCCCACATTTCTCAGAGCGAAGATTATCACATTAAGTGAAGAATTAGAAAAAGAAAGAAATCGTAATAAGAGAGAGGAAGAAAGAAGGAAGAGAAAGATAAGTGAGATGCAAAATATCATAAAAGAATTGAAGAATGAGAATAAGGGGATACGAGAAGAGATGCGTAGAATTAGGAAAAGCATAGAAAAAGACAGTGGAAGGATAAGTATGGAAAATGTACAGACTAACTTACATACTAACTTACCTAAAAACTTACCTAAGAAACTACCTACTAAAAATTTACCTATCGAGAAATCCCGCGACGATCAAGAGTCCTATAGAAGCCCGTCCCACGTTGAATGGTTACCACTAGAACATCGAGAGAGAAAGGAATTCCGTTGGAACCTGAATGCGAGATTGGACCACGCTAGGCTTCCTGAGGAAGAATCCTGGCCATCCCACGGTGAATCCTGGATGACGTCGTTCCACGATGAACCTGGAAAAGAAAGAAAAAAGAGAAAATTAGATACAGATAGTGTCTCGGAATCCTACTTACAGAGGAAACCAACACCTACCTTGATAAGGGAACACCTATCAAAACCGTCGGTAAGTGGAGGATTCCAGACAAAGCCAATCCTTGGACGGAAGGCTCCTGACAACACATTCCTGTCGAAAGGTATTAAGATCAAGGAGAATGTACAGCTGGTTCCTCCTAAGTTAGAAGCGAAGACATCTAGTCCAGAAGAAGTATGGACAGAAGTCGGGAAAAGAGGAAAAATAAAGAAAACAGGAAAGACAGACAAATTACAAAAAACGGATATCAAGAAAGAGAGGAAGAAACTACCGAAAACTGCGGCAGTTTCCATTAAAGGTACTACAAAAGACTTCTCTTACGCAGAGGCTTTGAAGCGAGTTAGGATAGGAATATCCTTACAGAATCTAGAGATTCAAACCCCAAAAATAAGAAAGGGAATGAATGGTGCTACCATCATAGAAATTTCTGGTCCAGGTAACACTGAGAAGGCGAATTTGCTTGCTAAAGAGATGAAGAAGTTACTGTTGGATGAAGCACTGATTACAAGACCCAGTATAAAAGGTGAGCTAAGAATCTTTGGCATGGATGAATCTGTTACGCCAGATGAAATTCGAGAAGCTATCGCAATAGAAGGCGACTGCAAAATTGAAGAAGTCAAAGTGGGCAGGATCGGTCGCACACGATCCGGTACTGGTGTGATATGGGTAAAATGCCCACGAAATACAGCAATAACGATGGCTGACAAAAAGAGAATCCCGATTGGTTAGTCCATGGTTCGGATAGAAATGATGAAAGCACGCCCAATACAGTGCCATAAGTGCTGGCGGACCGGGCACGTTAAAGAAAAGTGCAAATCCGACAAGAATTACCGGGGCTGCTGCTTTAAATGCGGCGCAGAAGGGCATATTGCTCTAAACTGTACAAATACGGTTAGATGTAGGATCTGTGTTGACATAGGTCTGAAGGGACCACCGGATGGGATCTAACAGATGCACAGTAATTAAATTACCTGCATCCCAATCCAATGATAGGAACACGTCAATTCTGACTCCGAGTACTCCTACTGTTCCAGTTTTCAGTTCGCAAAAGTCTGGTGCTTCTAATGGCCACACTTCAAATACATTGGAGACACTTAATACCAATTCATCATGCCGGAGGACAGATGATGGATAAACACAGATGGACATGTAATAGTATTTACATAGTATTTACATATGTACATACTTACACTTAACTATTTACATATATATCATGATCCGGTTTTTGCAAACGAACCTAAACCACTGTAAGGCTGCTCAAGATTTATTGACACAAACTGAGATAGAAAAATCTATATGCATATCGATAATAGCAGAACCTTACACTATTCCTAACGATAACACATGGATGAGTAGTACTGATAGCCGTGCTGCCATACATGTGACTACCAACATGCCTACACCTAGCATCCTTAGAAAAAGAGGGCGCTTCTCGGTCGTAGCACAATAGATGAAACTGACGATAATCTCGGTATATATATCACCAAATGCCGATGACACGACTTATGAGGAGTTCTTGGATGAACTGGATGTTTGTGTCCAAGAAGCAACCGAGGATATCCTCATTTGCGGAGACTTCAACTCCAAAGTTATCCTCTAGGGTTGCAATCACAACTCTCGCGGAGATCGTCTAACACGTTGGAGCGCTAGCAGAGATATGAATCTCGTTAACATCGGAAACAAACCTACATGTGTGCAATACCAGGGAACGTCTGTGGTCGATATTACATGGTGTAGTTCTACTCTAAGACCTCATGTCGAGAACTGGATCATATTGGACGAAGAGACATTATCGGATCATGTATACATACGTTTTGACATTAATTATAGTAAGAAAAATTATATACAAAAGAGGAAGAAATATGTGCGCTGGTCACACAAAAAGCTTCAAGAGGATATGTACAGAGAAGCAATAGAATGGAGCTGTGTTGGACCAGCATTGGATACATATATACACAACAATGATACAGAGTCAGCGGCTAAGTGGGCACAGGACGTTATTAGTGACGCCTGTGATTTTTCTATGCCTAGAGCCCGTCCATACAAGAAGAATAGCGCCTATTGGTGGAATCAAAAGATTTATGACCTAAGGAAAGAGTGCCAGCAGACACGAAGAAAGTGGCAAAAAGCCAAAAAGAAAAAGGAAATTAATTATATAATTAATTATATAATTAATTATATAACACAGCTCGAAGATGAATATAGAGAATGTAAGAAGAGTCTCAGGAATGAGATAAAAAACGCCAAAAATATGCCTAGGATGAATTGATCCGTAGGATTGAAAAGGATCCTTGAGGTCTCCCTTACCGGATTGCTTTTAAAAAACTAAAAAGAGCTACACCCAGTCTTACTGAGACCCTGGATGTGAATATATTGGATAAAGTTATTAATAAGTTGTTCCCGGAAGACCCGTTTTGGGACTCGAATGTAGAAGATGATCTAGAGTACATCACATGGAAAGATGAATATGAAGTATCTATCCCAGAGCTATGTAACACACTCAAAAAGAGAGCGAACGCTAACAAAGCTCCTGGCATTGACGGAATAAAAACGATCTTCTTAAAAAAGATACTCGAGATCTTAGTAAAGAAATTGGTGACTATTTACAATATATACATTAAATCTGGAGTATTCCCTAAATTATGGAAAAGAGCGATCTTGGTTTTAATACCCAAAGGAGAGTTCAATCCAGAGGAGCCTAAAGTAAGGCCTATCTGCCTCTTGAACGAATTGGGCAAGGTTATGGAGCGCATATTAGAAGGATGTATCTAAGACTGGATGCAACCAGCTCCGAACCAGTTTGGGTTTCGGAGCAATACTTCTACATGTGATGCACTTTTAATCGTTAAAGAGTTTATAGAAAAAGCCAAACAGAATCATGAGGCAGTTGTTTGCGCGAGGTTGGACGTGACGAATGCGTTCAATTCGCTCAGATGGCCCAAAATAAAATCGGCACTAAAAGAAAAAAGTTTCCCTGCGTATCTTCGCAAAATTATCGGAAGCTACTTGAATGATAGACATATTGAATACCCGACAATGGATGGTGTAACCAGATCTAGAAGAATAACAGATGGTGTCCCACAGGGATCGGTCCTTGGACCGACCCTGTGGAACATAACATATGATTATGTGTTGCGTACTCCGCTAGAAGAGGGCAGCGTAATAATTGGATACGCTGACGACACGTTCGTGATGTCCAAAGCGGCTACTACGGAGGATGCTATCGCAAAAAACAATCTGAAGCTAAGCAGAGTTTTGAGAGGAATTAAATATCTCGGCTTAGAGATCGCTGAAGAGAAAACTGGCGCGGTTGTTTTTAATAGCAATAAATCAAAAGCTAAAGCTAATACTAACATTGATATATATACAATTAATGTAAATAAAACACAAATAGAGACGAGCAAGAATATTAAATATCTAGGTTTAATTATAGATAGAGATTGGAGTTTCATCGATCATATGGTGTACATAGAAGAAAAGGTCTCCAAAGTTACGCGCGCACTGAACGGTCTCTTACCTAACCTAAGAGGACCACGCGAAAAAAAGAGACGACTGTATGCATCGATGATGAACTCTATCATCATGTACGGAGCGCCAGTTTGGGCCGACTCCACATATAGAAGGAAAATCAGCGATGGATTAAGACGCATCCAGAGAGCTATAGCTATACGCGTCATCGCCGGGTATAGAACAATATCAGCCGATGCCGCGCTGTTACTGGCCAGAATGGCTCCAGCTCCTATACAAGCTGTGTATTACAAACGCGTATTTCTACGCATACACGACCTAAAAAGGCGAGGAGAGTGGAATAAATTAGAGGAAAGAGATATAAAACTTGATGAAAAAGTTTTATTAAAGAGACAATGGGAGTTACATCTCCGTAGGCAAGATGTTGCAGGAACAAGAACTTGTAACGCAATCCTGCCGCATATGGAACAGTAGATGGAGAGAAATCATGGAGAACTATCCTTCCATGTTACGCAATTACTAACCGGTCACGGTTATTTTTACACATACTTACATCGTATTAGAAAGGTTGATACTCCTACCTGTCCATTTTGCGAAGAGGAGAACGATTCTGCTGAGCACACCTTACTAAGGTGCACGGAATGGAACGGAGAAAGAGAATTACTCATATCCGAAATTGGTGAAGATCTATCACTAACAAAGATAATAGAAAAAATATGCGAATCTGAAGAAGGCTGGCAGGCTTTCTGTACTTTTGCAGACGAAGTCATGACTAAAAAGGAAGACGACGAAAGAAGTAGAGAGCGCCTTCTTGCAGATAACGAGGACTAAAATAATTATGACTAGAAATTATGACTAGAAGTTTAAATCTGATTAGATTTGACTTGACCTGACTAGATCGTAGGACTAGGACGTTTAGATCCGAAATCGACTGTGACCAAAACATATGGAGGTCCGAAAACAGTTACATTCGCCTACACTTCACATGATTTATCTGTGGGCCATCTAGGGGGAATATTAAGGGTTGGGGGTAGAGAACGAAAGGGGGAAATTGGGATGGGGGTAGGTTGGGAATCATTCATTCATTCCATCATTCATTCACACATTCACACATATGCATCGTCATTGGGGATTTGGATGGGAGGTTGGGCTGGAGAAGAAGAGGAGTGGGGGGAAGGGGGGTTAAGGGGTTATTACAAAGGGGGAGTAGGATTTCGTTTCATTTCATCACCACACGCACACATACACACACACGCACACACACGCACTAAAACACATAACAGACACATATACTTACATATATGCGCGCATACACACACACACAGACATGGAAACTAACATACACATTACACAAAGGACAATGGAAGCACCCCAAATAGACGAGGGCTTAAAGCCTAACCGACTGAGACCCCCTGAGCGGGTATTGCGCGAGCGGGTACCGCTCGGGGTCTTTACATGGAAAGACGGATGCCAACAAGGAGGGGTTTTAGCGGGTAGGGGCCGTTAGATAGGCCGAGTCCCGTACTACCCCTATGGGGGGCGGGGGTGTGCGTAACAGCATTTCCCCTCCTTGCGCAAAAAAAAAAAGATAGATACTGAAGAGGAGAAGGGTTTGCTTGCAGACCCAACATTTCAGATGGAGGTAGATGCAGACGACGGCGGTCCATCCACGAGTCGAGCGGCTGTCAAACGCAAAAAAGTTTGGAATATTAATTCCGATTCTCCAGAGAACAGCGCCTCGGACTCTACCCGAGGGGCGAAGCTCCGCGTACGAGCTCTTAGGAAGAGGGCTCCCGTGACAGCCCAAAGCCAAGTTAATCCGGGTAATGTATCGAAAGGCAGCGATGCTATTGAGTGCTTCAACCCCGACACTGCACCGTCGGGGACCGACAGAGAAGATAGGCGCGGTAAAGTGGGCAGGCCTCGGCGTAAAGCCAAAGCTGTCGATCCCATTCTGGCGGAAATAGAAATACTAAGTAAGACGGATACAGCCCCGGAGCATATTGAAGACGAGGTCCTACGAGCGATGACTGCCTCGGAGATTAGTGAGCAAGCACTAGAATACACTGCTAGTATAGAGTTGATCCGCACTAAATGCGGTAGGATGCAGGGCGGATTAAGCGGCGAGCTCCGTAGAAGGACTCGCGGTCTGGAGGAACTCATCCGGGCACTGCAATTTAAAGCGGAGGCTACGGGTGATCCTGCAATCCTTAAAATTGAAGAACTCTTAAATGAGATTAAGATAAGTAAGAGAGAGGAGGAGAGGAGAAGAAGGGAGCTTAGCGAGGACTACAGGAAGTAATTAGGGAGTTAAAGAAGGAAAACAAAGAGATGAGAGTAGAGATGCGGAAAATAAGAGAGAGCATCGATAGAGAAAGTGTGAGCAGAAACTTACCTGTAGGGTCGACGACATCCCACGAAGTCCCAAAGGCCCGGAGGAGTCCACCGGAAAAGAGTCCACCTGTGAAACCCTGGAGTCCGTCTGCGAAGTCACGCGAGGGAGAATCCTGGCCGCCATTGGTACCTGAAAATAAAAAGAGGAAAATGGAGACTGACACGGAATGGGTGCTGAGGCCCCCAATACAGGGGAGGTCAGCGCTCATCCCAGTCAGAGAGGACTTGCCTTTCACCAGTAGGGGCATTCCTACCATGATATTCACTGGCAGGGGAAACGCCGGAAAGGCACCTATACATAAAGGAATCCGAATTAAAGAGAACATCCAAATAGTGCCGCCAAGAAATGCATGGAGACCGCAACTCGTACCTTATTCTAGTGAGATGACGCCGCAGAGAGAGCATAACGTGCCTTATTCTAGTAAGATGATGCAGACAGGACATGATATGCCACAGCAGCCGTCACAGCAACAACAACAGGAATGGGCTACAGTAGGGAACAAAGGAAGAATAGTGCGGAAAGAAAGGACTGGGAAGAAAAGTAAATCGGAGGTGAGAAAGGAGAAGAGGAGGTTGCCGAAAACGGCCGCTATTAGTATAAAAGGCAGTAGCGGCGATTTCTCTTATGCAGATGCCCTTAAACGGGCACGATCAGAAATCTCATTAAAAGATTTAGACATTCAGTCACCCAGAATCCGCAAGGGTATGAGCGGCACCACTATAATCGAAATCTCAGGCTCGGACAATGTTGAGAAGGCCGACCGTCTAGCTGCTGAGATGCAGAAAATTCTATTGGGTGAAGCTCTTGTGACCAGACCTAATATCAGAGATGAAATAAGATTGTCTGGTCTGGACGAATCCATTACGACTGATGAAGTTCGTGCAGCCGTAGCCAATAAGGGATCATGCAAGCCCGAAGAAAGAAAGATCGGAAAAATAGGACGACACGTGTGGGTGTTGGCATCGTATGGGTGCAATGCCCTAAGGCGTCCGCGGTGGCGCTGGCCGACAAAAAGCGAATACAGATTGGCTGGACATCCGCTAGGGTGGAGCTCCTGCAAACGCGCCCCATGCAATGCCACAAATGCTGGCGAATAGGACACGTCCGTGAAAGATGCAAATCGAGCAAGGATTACACCGGTTGCTGTTTTCGATGCGGCGCATCTGGGCACAAGGCACCGGCATGCAAGAATAAAGCTAAGTGCATGCTTTGTTTGGATATGCACATGGATGGAGGACATCGTATGGGATCTTCCAGATGCCTCGGGGCTAAAATCCCTCCCTCGCCTGCCACGAGCGGCGGTTCAAATGTAGATAGTTCTGTAAATAATAGTAGTAGTAGTCCACCTGTGCATGGCAGCACGTCTGTACAGAGTGGTAGTACGCAGACTACTAGTAGCCCACCGAAGTCCAGCCCGTCTGATAGACAACAAAGCAGTCCGACTATGGACAGCGATGACAGGAACCCGTCTGAGAGGAGGACAGACGAAGCGATGGACGTGCAGTAGGCTGATATGTGTATTTACATATTTACATATATACATGTTGGTCTCTTGCATATTTACAAATATTTACAATCATCAGATTGTTGCAAGCTAATCTGAATCACTGTAGAGCTGCACAGGATCTAATGCAGACCGAAAGAGAACACAGGATAGATATATCTCTGATCTCTGAACCATATCGAATCCCGAGTGACCTCACCTGGGTTGTTAGTACTAACGGAACAGCAGGCAAATCATTCACTGGAACGTGAATGATTTGCCATGCACTGGAGTCCTTAAGAAACAGGGTCACTTCTCGGTAGTCATGCAATGGAATGACTTGATAGTCATGTCCTGCTATATTTCCCCTAATGTCGGCGATGGAGTATACGAGGAGTTCCTTGATGAATTAGATGACAGCGTGATGGAGGTGGCTGGTCTTGATATCGTAATAGGAGGAGATTTTAACTCCAAATCGGTACTTTGGGGGTGCTTCCACACCAACACCCGTGGGGATCGACTAGCACACTGGTGCGCCAGTAGAGATTTAGTGCTGGTCAATTCTGGTAACCAACCTACCTGTATAAGGCCCCAAGGTACATCGGTGGTCGATATCACCTGGAGCAATCTGACCATAAGACCACGTATTGCCCGGTGGAGGGTAATGGAAGAAGAAACGTTGTCAGATCACAAATACATCAGTTTCGCTATTTACATTGATAAAAGAGCCCGTGCTATTTACAAGAAAAAGAAATATGTGAGATGAGCATATAAAAAGTTTGAAGAAGATTTATACAAAGAAGCCCTGGAATGGAGCTGTATCGGTCAGACTCCAGATGCAGATACGTAAGGCTGCGCAATGGGTTCAGAAGGCACTCACATCTGCCTGCGATTACTCCATGCCGAGAGTCGCACCGATACGCAAAGACAGCGTATATTGGTGGAGCTGTAAAATCGCGGACCTGAGGAAGATCTGCAATAACGCCAGGAGACGCTGGCAAAAGGCTAAAGAAAACAAGCCGATCGATGTGGTTTTGGAAAGAGAGGAGACGTATAGAGCCTGCAAGAGAGACCTCCGTTGCGAGATTAAGAAAGCTAAGGCTTTGGCCTGGGATGACCTGTTAGGTACGATCGAGCGGGACTCTTGGGGTCCACCGTACCGCATCGTGCTTAAAAAGCTGAGAAGAGCCACTCCGAGTCTTACTGAGACACTTAAACTAAATACACTCGACCAGATTGTCAATAACTTATTCTCAAATGACATACACTGGGACAGCGGCATATCTGCCGATGACGATAAGATATGGCAAGAAGAGTACGATGTAAATATACAAGAGATGTATAGCATCCTGAGGAAGAAATCCAGTGCCAATAAGGCTCCGGGAATAGATGACATCAAGTCGGTCTTCCTGAGGCGCATACCGAAAGCATTTCTTAAGAAGCTAACAAGTATTTACAATATGTACATACGAAAAGGCGAATTTCCGAAGATCTGGAAACGCTCGATCTTAATACTAATTCCGAAAGGAGAGTTAAATCTCCCAATACCGAAAGTACGTCCTATATGCCTTCTCAGCGAACTGGGAAAAACATTCGAACGCATTATAGAGGCGAGACTGCAAGACTGGATGGATCGACATCCTGAGTCCAGATTAGCCGCAAACCAGTTTGGTTTCCGCAGAAATACATCCATCTGCGATGCGCTACTTGTAGTACAAGAATTTGTCACGGACGCCCGTGCAGATCGCGAAGTAGTGGTGGGCGTCAGCCTCGATATCACGAACGCGTTTAATTCGCTGAAATGGAGCTGTATCAGACAGGCACTTAAGGACAAGGCTTTCCTACCTATTTACGGAAAATCATCGACAGCTACCTCTCGGATAGAGAGATTGAATACCCTACCGTGGAAGGGACAACACACACGAGAAAGATCACTGCAGGGGTTCCACAGGATTTGGTCCTTGGACCGACCCTGTGGAACATTACATATGATTGGGTACTCCGCACTCCTCTTGAGGAAGGCTGCGTAATCCTGGGGTACGCCGATGATACCCTGACACTGTCAATACCACAGAAGAGGCAATCGTGAAAGTCAACTTGCAAAACAGTAGAACACTTAGACGTGTCGAGAGACTAGGTTTAAAAATAGCAGAAAATAAAACTGGCGTAATAATATTTAACGCTAACACTAATATTTACAATGCTATGTACAAAATGAGAGTGAACCGCGAGGAGATCGCGATTTGTACCTCTATTAAATACTTAGGACTACTCCTGGATAAAAACTGGAAGTTTATTGAGCACTTCGACTATATTGAGGAAAAAGTCTCGCGAGTTATCCGAGCCCTCAGTAGCTTAATGCCTAACTTGAAAGGGCCTCGTGAAAAGAAGAAAAGGCTCTATGCATACGCGATTAGCTCAATTATCAATTATGGAGCTCCTATCTGGAGTATAGCTACTACCAATAGGAAAGTACGCGACAAACTACGGCGTATCCAACGAAGGCTGGCCATACGCATCATAGCAGGTTACCGCACTGTATCTGCGGATGCTGCTCTCCTTTTAGCTAGAATTGTCCCTTCTGACGTTCATGCGGCATATTACCGGAGAGTTTTTCTTCGAGTGCATGATCTGAAAAGACGCGAAGAGTGGAACAGACTAGTAGAGAGAGATTAAAAGAGACGAAGAGACTCTGCTCAGACGCCAATGGCGATTATATTTACAGCGGCACGATGTGGCAGGCCTACAAACCTATCAAGCCATTCTGCCAGTCATGGATTTATGGATCTCTAGGAGCCATGGAGAAGTCACCTTCCATATGACTCAACTCCTGTCAGGACACGGCTGCTTTTACACGTATCTTTACCGGATCGGTAAAGCTGACTCGGCTATGTGTCCATTTTGCGAAACAGAAGAAGACTCTCCCGATCACACCATACAGCGGTGCGAAGAATGAAGAGATGAAAGAGAGCTGCTATGCAGCATTATTGGACGAGACTTATCACTAAGTACGATAGTTCAAAAGATGCTGGAGTCAACGGAGAACTGGGAGGCCTTTCTCACCTTCGCGGAGAAAGTCATGTCCGCTAAGGAAGAAGATGAACGAGCCCGCGAACGCCTCAGAGCAGGTAGCGTCGACTCAATCTAACACATCATATACACTATTTGTGACTACACTGACAATGACTACTATCTTTCTTCTGATTTGACGTAGAGGGTCCACGACACTTTACCATATCATACAGTACACTACCATTATACAGTACACTGCCATCACATTATTCTACACAATATTGTCCACTAGCACGGGGCACACTTGCATGGGGTACATGTTCGCCTGTCATTCATTATTCATGGGGATATGGAGGGTGGAATGGTTGGAGTAGGAGTAAGGGTAGGGGATAGGGTAGGGGGGATATAAGTGGGGGGAAAGGGATTCATTCATTCAATCATTCAATCATTCGTGCATTCATTCGCTCATTCAGTCACCCACGTATCACATATACTCTTACATACACTCGCGCATGGAATGCGCACACATGCACACAAATAGGACCAGGGTAGAACCCGACGATGACAAGGGTCCAACTCGGACCATATGTACAAACACATGGAAAGTCCAGGAAAACATACAGTTATATATACACATCACACACACAGATACACAACACAGGGACATGATTTACGGGGTCATTGGTTGGGAGGTTGGGTTGGAGAAGGAGTGGAGTAGGGGGAAGGGGGGACCAAGGGGGGGAATATAGGGTTGGGGTAGGGTATCACTCATCTCTCATTTCACCATACAATTGCACACTAACATGCACACCACACACACTCTGATATACACATGCACGCACGTACACTGACGCTCACACATACACTACACACTGGACACGGAAGGTACCCGAACAGGACGAGGGCGAAAGCCCAACAGGCAAAGAGTCAACCAGGCGGGTAATGTGCAAGCGGGTACTGCCTGGGAGACGTGCCAATCCAGGAGGAGCGTACAGAGAGGGGTTTTTAGTGGGTAGGGGCCGCTAAATAGGCCGAGTCCCACACTACACCGGCCTACGGGAGCCGGAGTGTGCGTAAGAGCATTTCCCCTCTCGTTAAAAAAAAAAAAAGATACTGACAATATAGAAGTATTACATATATGTTTCTGATACTTTTGCAAAATATAAACATGATATGAAAGGTCACAGAGTACAAAATCCTTGTTAGAATAAAATATTAAATAGAATAAAACCGGCAATTTTTGAATAAGCACAACTTTTTGATACAAAGATATAAAGCACATATTGAAAAAAAATATAAATTAAAATATTAATTTTCTTTTTTCATTTTGTGAGTACATTTGTCCTTAATGTAGAGAATTCTTTTTTTTAACATCCTGTACAAGAAGAGAGAAAACAAATAGAAAGTCAAATTATTTAAAAAAAAGAAATATTCAATTTAAAATATTTATAATTTAAATATATAATATATTTATATACAGGGTGAGCCATTTTAATTAACGCACGCAATTATTTCGGAAACAAAGCATTTTAGAGAAAAATGTTTCAGACAAAAGTTTTATGGTTTCGAGGGGGCCATAAGATGGTATCATTGGTTTGACACTGAAGAGTCATTTGAAGGTCACGTGAAGGTCACTTCAATTTTTTTAAATGGAACACCCTATATATTTTTGCACACTCTTGTAGCTTATTTCGAGAGCTTTCCAAAACACTATAATTAAGTACCTTTTCGTTAAGTACTTTTTGCGTTATGAGGCTTGAAATAATTTTTTAATTTTACAAACCGTAAAATATCTTGTAAAATATTCATTTTTCGATTATCTTACCTTAATACTTTTATGTACAAAATAATGAGAGGAATCAATTGGTGTAAAGAAAACACATAGTTATTTTTAAAAAAAATATAATTGTGAATTGCAAATTACATTTTTTCTTTCGAAACAATTATGTGTTTTCTTCACACCAATTGATTCCTCTTATTATTTTGTACATAAAAGTATTAAGGTAAGATAATCGAAAAATGAATATTTTACTAAATATTTTATGGTTTATGTAAAATTAAGAAATGATTTCAAGCTTTATAACTCGGAAAGTACTCAATGAAGAAATACTTCATTAGAGTGTTTTGGAAAGCTCTCGAGGCAAGCTATAAGAATATGTAAAAGTATATAGGGTGTCCCATTTAAAAAGTTGGATGTGACCTTCACGTGACCTTCAGGTGACTCTTCAAGGTCAAACTGACGGCACCATCTTATGTCCCCCTCGAAACCATACAACTTTTGTCTGAAACATTTTTCTCTAAATTGCTTCGTTTCCGAGATATAAATTTGTAACCCTTTACGTGGGCCACCCTGTACAAGTAAAAATGGTATCTTATTTTTATCAAATAATTGTTCTGCTAAAGCAACACTATTTTGTAAGTCAATAATTAATCCAATAAAACCTGTTTTTCGAATACTTTGAAGTATAGGAACGCTTTTTATTTTTATAGATTTTATATATAAGATAAATTTATCAATCTTATCTTTTAGAATAGGTACTTTATCTTTAGTAATGGCTCGTATTGTTTCTGTTTTATTATATAAGTGTCTAGAATTTAATAAATCATATATATCATTAAAAGTTTTGCAAAATGTTGCAGTTGCAGAAGCTGCAGCAAAATGAGGTGATTTAAAATTATGTTCTAAAAACGTAAGTGCATCACTGACCGAAGTACTTAGAACTTGTACCGCTAAATTTACTTTAATCTTTTTATTTTGAAAATGCACATGTCTATTTCTAATTTTGATCGCAAGATGTAATTTTTCTGCGTCTTGTAATAAAACTAATTGTTTAATACATTTTCAGCTGATTGTCTGATTCTCATTATAAATTAAATCCTCTTTACTAACAGTATTTCTAACAAGTTTAATCATATGACAAACATGATAAAAAATATATATACGTTTGGACTCATTAGCAGGATGGACAAAATATGGTACAATTTAATTTCAGGTGATTTCAAATGTGCACCCAATTCTTCACACATAGATATATTTGAAAATGCTTCGTCAAACGTGATACTAACACAATAGCTATATTTTTATCATAAAGTGTACATAAAATAGTTTTTAATAACTTTGCTTTTTCATGACCACTTAATCTATCAGTAAAATAACCCATACAGCACAGAAGCTTGCATCAACATTGCTGCAATGTTACAACATTGCACATAGCACTGTAATGCTGCAGAAATATTGCAGAGACATTATTTTGTAATATTACTTTGGCAATGTTGCAGCAACATTTTAACATAGCGAAAATGTATAACATGTGTTTCTTTACTTGCCGCTATGTGGCGACACTAAACTTAACTAACTCGTATTCGAATTTTCATCTAAAGTGGATATAAGGCCTACAAAGGACTAATGTAGTAATTATATTTCTTGTCTTGTGTCAGTTAAATTTCTGATAAACTGACTTGATTTATTTAATATTCTGAATCCTAATAAGGGATCTAGATTATTAAACAAATAATTTGTTTAATAATCTAGATCCCTCGTTGATTCAGAATATTAAACAGATTTTTCTTCATTGAATCGGTAAATGGGAAATAATTCATTAATTGCACGTATTAAAATATTCTGATACCGAGTGTATGTAAAATAATTGTATGTATATTATTGAGATAAATATTTAATAAGACACACTTGATAAAAAACACTAATAGATATTTTTTCCAAAGGCGGTAAATGTTTTTTCCTATCTTTCTTAAACATTTCTTTATATTTTCAAAGTTTATTTATTAAATTTAAAACAGTGCATTTGCAATAGTAAAACGCGTTTTAATATTGCAAATACGTTGCACCGTAACATTACTACAATCTTACATTGTAATATTTCTGAGGGCGGATATTTCTACGTTGCTGCAAGCTTGCAGTAATGTTGCAGAAACATTTCGCAACTTCTATGCAATATTACAATGTTTCAATGTTAGGCCTATGCTCGAAGCGAGGGAGCTACGGTTCCCTCAAGCCCAGTTAAGAGGTTCATATAAGCCGGAGTCAGCAATAAAGGGGAGGGGACCGAGACCCCCCTAGGAATGCACGGGGGTCGTCTGAGGACGGCCCTCAGTGCGATTCCCTCTGGACTCGGTCACCAAGGGCGGGGGGCCAAGGTGACCAAGCGGGTCTACGAGGTAGGTGGGCGGACGGCGTGGCCCCGTCCGCCCACGGTTAGGAAGGAAGGGGAGAGTAAATAAAAGCCTTACTCGGGAAGAAGACCCAGCGGTAAACCTCAGACCGTCGGGTCCTATGCGCAGAGGGGATTCACAGTCGGGGATGCCGACGTATTGCACCCGCCAGTTCCGGGTTCCCGCCTGCCCCTCCAGACGCGTGCGGAAGGCCACTCCTGAGGTTTTAGCGGGTAAACCAGCGGACCAACACTTGGTACTGCCGGGAGTCCCACATAACCCTCGACCTTCCCCCGGGGGCGAGGGTATGCATAAA
This sequence comes from Camponotus vicinus, assembly GCF_025532165.1. Classification (NCBI taxonomy): domain Eukaryota; kingdom Metazoa; phylum Arthropoda; class Insecta; order Hymenoptera; family Formicidae; genus Camponotus; species Camponotus vicinus. The sequence continues at coordinate 6,826,801 of NW_028141977.1, forward strand.
GTATTTCCTCAGGGTTACCAAAAAAAAAGGTCTATGCAACGTTTTTGCAATCTTTTGGTGCTGTATGGGAATATGCAATTGGGAGTTTAAAATACTGATTTATAGCAACTAACATAAAAACAAGAACTTCACTTGCAAGCGGCAAATTATTATTAGTATGAGTACCAATGTCTACAAAACCATGTGATTTTTGTCCATTCCAATCGATTATAACTTCCCTTTTCGTTATCCCCTTTATTAAAGGAATTTCTAATCATCTTATTTCTTCTGTTAATAATATTAATAAAAATTTAGCGTTTTTGGTCGGAAATAAATTAAACAAATTTATTAAGATACATAAAGATCCGTTACAACGTGGTTGCCATTCCAATGTTGTCTATAAAATCGCTTGCAATAGTTGCAATGCTTCTTATGTAGGACAAACGGGCAGATTTTTAGCTACAAGGATTAAGAAACATCAGGCTAATATCAATAATCCCTTAGATTCCCTTTCTGTGGTTTCTGTCCATAGATTGGATGGACACGAATTTGATTGGGATAATACTACAATTCTTGACGAAGAACCGTCTTACTATAAAAGAATTATATCCGAAATGATACATATTTCTTTACAAGAAAATAGCTTAAACATCCAAAGTGATACCGATGCTTTGGATAATACATATCTTCCGATCGTCAAGAAATGTTAATTGCAAATTACATAATTTTTCTTCGAAACAACTATGTGTTTTCTTTACACCAATTGATTCCTCTCATTATTTTGTACATAAAAGTATTAAGGTAAGATAATCGAAAAATGAATATTTTACAAGATATTTTACGGTTTATGTAAAATTTAGGAATGACTTCAAGCCTTATAACTCAAAAAGTACTTGAGGGAAAAATATTTTATTATAGTGTTTTGGAAATCCCTCGAGATAAGCTACAAGAATATGCAATAAAAAATAGGGATTTCCATTTAAGAAATTGACGGTGACCTTCACGTAACCTTCAAATGACTCTCCAAGATCAAATCATTGCCACCATCTGATAGCCCCCTCCCGCAATCACCCCGCCCGTAGGCAAGGTACCTAATCTTAACTTTAAACCTAAATTTCAATTAACTTATACAACTTATACAACTTAACTTAAGTTTAAGTGAAATTTAGGTTTAAAGTTAAGATTATGTACCTTGCCTACCGGCGGGGTGGTTGCGGGGGGGGCCGAAGGCCCCCCTTGCACCCCCCGCGTGTGTGTGTGTGTGTGTGTGTGTATATATGTTTCTGATATTTATATAAGTATCTGTTGCGAAATATATGAAAACTTTCTTTTTTGAGTTTCTTTGCTTCTACTCGTTTCCGCAAAAAATCCTTTATGGTGTGAATGTGTTCTGTTATAGTCTTCAAATGCTGGAAGTTTCATCAAATTCGGAGGTAGGGGCTATTCGGAAGTTGAGCCGAAAATTTTGACAAAGAGGCTAAAAGTCGGTGCTTATTGGCGCAACTTTACTCAATAATTACCGCTTTATTAAGCATTATAGAAAAAAATGGTTCAGGTCTTTTCGATTCGATTTTTAATCGGGAATAACGCTATTTGCTCCGTGGGCGCTTTTTCAGTTACACCCTGTATACAGGGTGTTCGGAAATTCAACCGACAAATTTTCAGATTGTCGGAGGCACCATAAGAATCATTTTTTACAGATGAACCTGGGGTCGGAAACGTGTCATTACATCGCTACGGCATACGGAGTGTTCGAAAGAGTCGGGACCTCGAAATATTACAAAAAATAGAAGTTTTACAAAAAATTGTTTCAAACAAAAGTTGTAGGGTGTAAAAAGGTCTATTTACTGGCGCCATGTGTTTGACCTTGGGTGGCGTCGCCAAGGTCACGACAAGGCCACCTTGAATTTTAGAAATGGAGCCCTCCACTTATTGCATATTCTTGTAGCCCTTCTCGAGACCTTTTCAAAGCACTAATTTTACCAACTTTAAGTAAGCCGTTTCAAAGTTATTGAAGTTATAAAGTTTTTCCTGATAAGTCGGCGACTGTAGCTATCGTATTATTATCCGCGAATGAAGGTAGAAGTGGTAAATGATGGTGGATCTGCTTTTATAACTTACCGATGTGTATGATATTTTGGGCCATTTTCTTCATCGGCTGGATCAGCCACCGATCTTGCCATGGTTGGCTAGATCATCTTCCAATCTGGGAATCGAATTTGTGTTTGGATCTCTTGCCTTCGTGGGCGAGACATCTTACCATGAAAAGCTCAATAACTTCGAAACGGCTTACTTAAAGTTGGTAAAATTTGTGCTTTGAAAAGGTTTCGAGAAGGGCTACAAGAATATGCAATAAAAAGTGGAGGGTTCCATTTCTAAAATTCAAGGTGGCCTTGTCGTGACATTGGCGACGCCATCCAAGATCAAACACATGGCGCCAGTAAATAGACCTTTTTACACCCTACAACTTTTGTTTGAAACAATTTTTTGTAAAACTTCTATTTTTTGTAATATTTCGAGGTCCCGACTCTTTCGAACACTCCGTATGCCGTAGCGATGTAGTGACACGTTTTCGACCCCAGGTTCATTTGCAAAAAATGATTCTTATGGTGCCCCCGACAATCTCTGAAAATTTGTCGATTGAATTTCCGAACACCCTGTATATGGATACAATATTAATATTACAAATGATATTTTTTTGAGTGTAAGAAATAAAAAGAATTACATACAACAAAATAAATTAACATTTAAAAAAGTATATTAAAGAAAAGTAAAAGAATCAATGTTTTAAACACTGCAATACAGTCTCTACAAAGAGCAATTTCATAAATATGCATATATTGTATTTTATATTTTAATTAAAATATATTATTTGAAATTTATAAATGGATAGTTATAATACATCTAATAAAATTAAATTAAATTAAAATATGTGTATAATATATAATAAATAAAAACCAACCTTTTATTTTCAAGTTTCTTACAACTGGTGCTGTCGACTCAAAATCACTGTCCGAATCTTCATCACATTTGTATTATGTTTTTATTTTTTTGTCGTGATGCTTGATTCAAAGGAGGAATATATCTTTGTGTAATAAATCGTTGACGTTTTCTACTTTTCTCCTTATCAAACTGTGATAGATCTGACAAGGGGAGGGCGCGACCTTCGGAACACCGATTTGAAAAAAATTTTAACTGTGTATAGTATTCGACTAAAGAATTATTTGAGGGAAGCGAGAGGACGCAACGCTTAGCCGTTTTTGAAAAAAACTAACTTAAATATATGCCGTATCTTGTATATCGGTGAATTTAGACCGATCATCGGGCGCTGAAGCCCGAGACTACTACGCTGCTGGTCACAGGTTCGATCCCGGCCTGTCGTAGCTTCTTTTTTTCATTGTTTCTTAACGCGAAACCTGCAATATTTTTATAAAATAAAGTTAATTTAATAAATAATTTTATTTTTTTGTTTTTATTTTGCATTACGAAAGGCAATTTAATTTATTTACGATACGTCGTTAATTTATATTCAATTTCATAAAACCTTATAATTTTATATATTCTACTCGATATTAATCAAAAAAATAAATTAAATAATTACGCCACTATTTAAATATAATTATAATTTAATGTAAAATTACGAAAAATATTTTTCGTATTCAATTATAATTATTTAATAAGTGGCGTAATTATTTAATTTATTTTTTGGTTAATATCACGAGTAGAATATATAAAATTATAAGGTTTTATGAAATTGAATATAAATTAACGACGTATCGTAAATAAATTAAATTGCCTTTCGTAATGCAAAATAAAATCAAAAAAATAAAATTATTTATTAAATTAACTTTATTTTATAAAAATATTGCAGGTTTCGCGTTAAGAAAAAATGAAAAAAGAAACTACCAATGCCCGGGATCGAACCTGTGACCAGCAGCGTAGTACTCTCGGGCTTTAGCGCCCGAGCTACGCCGCTTACTCGATGATCGGTCTAAATTCATCGGTATACAAGATACGGCATATTTTTAAGTTAGTTTTTTTCAAAAACGGCTAAGCGTTGCGTTCTCTCGCTTTCCTCAAATAATTCTTTAGTCGAGTACTATACACAGTTAAAATTTTTTTCAAATCGATGTTCCGAAGGTCGCGCCCTCCCCTTGTGAGATATTTAAGACTTTTTCCATTTCTTCTTTAGCTTATCTTACGGATTCTTTACATGCAAGGAAATAGAGGAATGTTTTAAAGACAAAAAGAAAGATTTTAAAGATAAAAATAAACCAACATATTGTCTTGCAAATGAATATATGAGTATTACATATAGTAAAAGACCTGTTTTTTTAAATATTTATAACAAAAGAAGCTTTATATTTAACACCATTAAATTGATTAAGAAGCATCATAAATTTTCATTAAGCTAGAATTAAAAAATCAAAAATATGAGAAAGAATTTTTACGAAGTTAGTGATATAAGTTTACAAAGAATTGCGAATGTGCCTTGCGATGTATTAATAAGAAAAAAAGATAAAGAAAGGGAAAGCAGATTATTTAGAAAACCAACTGATTATTTAGGAAGCTAGATTCATGAAAATGATGACACACACATAACATTGAATATAATAATATATACAAAATATAACCCTTTCTGCAAAACTTCAAAATTTTAACATTTTTGTATACGATCCAAGTGTCAGTCGGTTTCTTCTATTTTTCTAAATAGTCGCTTAATTTAGATTCCTCAAGAGCCCATTTGCATATAGCTGCAAATGTGGCTTGTTTGTCATCTTTCGCACTTATTTGTATAGTTATATTCTCTAACCACGCAGTACAGGCTGGCACTGCATAAATATTGGACTCGAATTGATCATGTACAGGTAATTCGAGTATAGCATACTGCAATAAAATATAATTATTCCTTTCTCTCTCTTTCTTCTAAAATATAATCATTTCTCTTTATCAACTTACCGGCTTCTCCGCTATTTGTACATTTATCGCACTCATATTAACAGATAATAAAAATTACAGAAACTAAATTATTAACAGCAATAATTTTGGATATAACTTATGCTATGATCAATATAAATTGCACAATATCGTACTAGAAAAGCTGCACAGAGAAAAGGCTCTACTGCTCTACGGCTCTACGCAATTAGCCGGTATCCATTGTTAAAGCGTCGTCTACAATGAGATTTTAAGGAGACTTAAGGCGTAAGACTTAAAAAATTGACCAATCACAGTCAAGAATTAAGAGAATACTCGACTGTGATTGGTCAATTTCTTAAGTCTTACGCCTTAAGTCTCCTTAAAATCTCATTGTAGACGCCGCTTGAGAGAGAAAATCCATGGTTAAGTTAGATTATATTAAGCCCGTATTACACTATAGGTTACGGACTCGATTAGAATTGACCAATCAGAGTAGTCGGTTGGCAAATTGCTTTGCTCTAATTGGTTAATCCCAACCACAATCGAGTTCGCAACCTATAGTGTAATACGGGCTTTATACCATTTCTGCCCAATCTCTCTACAAATTACGACATCAGATGACCAAACTTGCAAGCTCAAGATTAAACGCAACTAACCTACACGAAATAATTGCAAAATAATAATATATTTTGAATAACGATAAACAAGTGCAAATTATTTTTTTCTTATAAAATAAGTGAGTGTCAATAAAACGTTAAAACCAAACGTAATATAATTTTCCCGTTTTATTTGTATATACGTATGTATAAGTGTGTATATATACAGGGTGTTTCATTTTAATTCGACCAGTCGAATATCTCGAAAACCAAGCCCGGGAGAGAAAAATATTTCAGACAAAAGTTGTTTGGTTTCGAGGGGGCCATAAGATGGTGACAATGACTTGACCTTGAACAGTCATTTGAAGGTCACATAAAAGTCACCTTAAATTTCTTAAATGGAATACCCTATATATTTTTGCACATTCTTGTAGCTGACATCGAGAGCTTTCCAAAACACTATAATTAAGTACCTTTTCGTTAAGTACTTTTTGAGTTATGAGGCTTGAAATAATTTGTTAATTCTACATAAACCGTAAAATATCTAGTAAAATATTCATTTTTCGATTATCTTACCTTAATACTTTTACGTACAAAATAATAAGAGGAATCAATTGGTGTAAAGAAAACACATAGTTGTTTTGAAGAAAAAATATGTAATTTGCAATTAACAATTACATTTTTTTTTCGAAACAATTTTGTGTTTTCTTTACACCAATTGATTCCTCTCATTATTTTGTACATAAAAGTATTAAGGTAAGATAATCGAAAAATAAATATTTTACTAGATATTTTATGGTTTATGTAAAATTAAGAAATTATTTCAAGCCTTATAACTCGAAAAGTACTTGATGAAAAAATACTTTATTATAGTGTTTTGGAAAGCTCTCGACATAAGCTATAAGAGTATGCAATAAAACATAGGTGGTTCCATTTAAGAAATTAAAGGTGTCCTTGACCTCACCTTAACGATGCCATCCAAGGTCAAACCAATGACACCATCTTATGTTCCCCTCAAAACCATACAATTTTTGTCGAAAACGTTTTTCTCTAAAATGCTTAGTTTTTGAAAGAAAAGGGGTATACGGGTGGTCTAGGACACCCTGTATGTATATATATATATATATATATATATATATATATATATATATATGTGTGTGTGTACTGCAGTAACCTAAATAAAATAAAGGAAATATTAATAAATTAATCAATAACAAACCCAAAATCTAAGTATAAAAGTCCGTAATAACTAATGTAAAATTCAAAACGATAAATGAATATATCAAAAAATTAATAATGTGAATAAAATAGGAACGTGATTCTATATGCGCGAATTAATAAGTCAGTCTAAGCGCTCAAGGTTAAGCTAGTGCGCTGCGTTATCTGTTGGAACGCGCCAACAGTCTTATCTCCCCTAATGCTTGCGACACTTATGCGTTAGCCTTCAGACAAAGGGAACTCGAGAATAATAGCATGCATGAATATTATAAAGAGCACTCCTTATTGCGAGCGTAATAACTGCAAAGTTATAAATTGTCAAAAGGATATATATATATATATATACGCATATGTCAAATGAACATGAATATTTAACTGAAAGAATTTAGCAGTAATAATTTTCAACCAAACTCTTACTTTTTCAAAAGGAAACTATTAATACAGACTAAACTATTAAATAGTTATATAATAAATTTATCAATATGATTAGAAATTAACCAACTACATTTATAAAATTTTTAAAGATTTAAAATCGAGTAAAATATATATATTCCACATAATAAAACTAATAGCAAAGCTATATGAATAAAATTGTTGCAAGCGAAATTATTAAGTCGTCTTATAAAGCGTTATAAGAATAAATTTACTCACCAAGCGATAAGCGACCCTCCGAGCTTCATCCGGTGCAGCCGCACATGAGCTCACTCGGCGATAACATTATAGTCCGGCGCGACTGCCTGTCGCGACGACCACCTGCATCCGCTGCGATAAGATAAACTCGCCACATCCTTTGTTCGAAGAACTGCAACAATTAAAACACTTTTATATTACAATGCTACATAATTATTATTAACAATTATTTCTTCAATGTGTTAAACGAAAACACTACACATATATACAAACATATATATAAATTTATAACTATTATACAATAATTGTAATTATAATAGTTTATAATGCCAGAATTTATTAATCATATTAATAATTAAAGCCATGCAATTATTAGAAGCCGAGTTAAATATTACTTTCGAAGCGGAACATGCTAGAAAGACCGTTCACATTTCTCTTAAGAGAGCTTAAGATTCTGCATTAGAAAATATATGCATGCAAGTAACAAAAATTCTGGTGACTAAAAACCTATTGTAAAAGCCTTACCTTTGTAAAATGAATTAACGAGCTCGACGCACGGACACAACTGACAGCTCCGTCGTCCCCACTATCCCCACGCAAGAGCACGCCCACTACGTCACAACGCGCTCGAAGAAGAGGCTATAGCGGCAAATAGCAGCCGAGTCGCCTACGCCCGGGAGCGCGCGCATTCTCCTACCACTGCGGACGCCCGGCACGGAGTAGGGACCAGAGGATACCTCAGGGAGCGCGGCTCAGTCGTCCGCGCATTTGACCACCAGCTCTCTAGAAGAAAGGAAGCAACCGACTTACAGTCTGTAAAGTAAGAGCGTGTACGGGTTAATGTGTAGAAAAATTTATTTTTAATGATTTTTAAGTACATGGATTTGTTGTACTCCATGAGAAGAAAAATGCTATACCATTAATAATGAGTCCAGTCACCACCGGCATTGATAATTGCCTGGCATCTCCGAGGCATACTTTCCACTAAGTTGACTGCGTATTCGTTCGGTAAAGACCTCCAAATGAGACGAATTTGTCGTGTCAGCTGCTTCAAAGTGCACACTCTTTTTCCTCGAAGCTTGTGCTTGAGATATGCCCACACATTTTCAATGGGATTTGCATCTGGCGATTGCGATGGCCAATCAAGTGTAACGATGCCAGACTGCTCTTTCCACTCGGTGCAAAGTTTGCTCCGGTGTTTTGGGTCGTTGTCTTCCTGTAAGATCCAGTCCTCGTTTTTTTTATGAAGCATCGTTCAGCAGTCGGCAACAAACACTTCTCATAAATTTTAAGCATTTTCGGAGCATTTAAATTGTATGTAAACAGATGTAATGCTCCAAAACCCTGTTTTGAAAAGCAGCCCCAAAGATGAACTTTTACAAGGTGTTTAACGGTCCGTTGTATTAATCTATTGGTCAAGGTTGACCAGGAACGTCGGATGGCAATATATCCCCAAACAGAAGCTTCGTCCGTAAAGATCACGTTGCTCCAATCTCGGTCCAAATTCTCCTTTGCCCAAGCGAGTCTTTTCGTCACATGTTTTTCGCCTAACAGTGGTTTCTTCATTGTGCTTCGATATTTGATGTTATGCGCAAGGAGATGGGTTCGAATAGTTGTATGTGATACTTCTATACCTTTCTGTTTTAATTTTGCTGCTCCTTGTCGCAACGTTAAGGTCGGGTTCCGCTTAAACAAATTCACAATTTTTTTTTCCATGTTCGGCGTCACTTTGCCTATCGAGCCACGTTCTGGCAAGTCATCGACATTTTTGGTCCTCTTATATTGCTGAACCCACTTAGCGACGAACGATTTTGACTTTCCCATGTATTTAGCAGCCGCTACATATGACATTTTTGGTCCTTTCGGGTGGGAACAAAGGAACACAGCCTCGTAGCGCGACGCGTATGCGGCACTCATGGCGGTTAACGTGTTTCTCAGATAAGAATTCGACGCCAATTGAATCTTTTGTGACAAAGCATTCACAACAAAGATTCCATCTATCGGCTCACAAAAAAACTAGGACGATATTTGAAGCCAACTGCCATTTATGCCGTACACGCTCTTACTTTACAGACTGTAGCAAACGTCTCAGAACCGTCAAATCTTGTACTAAGAGTATACTTTTAAATAAAATGCATTTGAGTTTGCAACCCGGGGTCTTCTGCCAGTTAATCATCACCGGCTCCCTTGATTCTCCTGCAGGGACATCGCCGAGGCTGATAGTCCTCTACGGAGACCAGTCATTGCAATTAAACATCGACAGCAGTACATCATCTGGTAAGTACTTTTTAAATAATAAAAGATTATTCTTCTATGCTTCCTAACACACTCTATATTAATTAATAATTTATGCAATCGTGTTTCAACTTGACTGTCATCCTCTATCCTCTCGAATTATACCCCTTCATTCTCCCATATACGTAGATTTATTTTATATTGACTTGATGAATTTCCACCGATCCTCTTACTAATTTTAAGAGTGAAATGTCGCTTTGATTCGGTCAATTGATGTGCATTGGGTAGCACCGTGCTACTTCTCGGCCGTTTAGAGAGGAACTTTCCTCAGAGATACTTCTTCTTTAATTCCATGCTGGGAGACGTGACGTCTTGCACATCGACACTTGACTTTGAAGCATGGGACGCACTCTCAGAGGACCTGTCGAAATATAGAAAATAGTACTGGCTTAGATTAATACGAGATTTTAATAATTCTTATACCTTCACATGCTAAGCCAGCCGCATTGATAGATTGTTACTCCTGTGACATATCCAGAATTTCCACATCCTCCTCTTATACGACGCCCTTTAATCCAATCTGAAATTTAATGCATGATTAGTAACTTAAAATTATCACTCAATTCTTCTAAAAGCGAATATACTTTCCTCAATAGATATAAATTAAATCCATCTCTACCACAATTAAAACAATTTATTCCGAAAATACAAATCGATTAACCTCAATTTATTATTTAATATTGAGAAATAAGATAAATTTACTCTACTACTTTCCTTCTCTCTCATCCCGCGTGTGTGCCCGTCGAACAGACTACTCATGCGGTACTTTCATTTTAACAGGTGACCCCTTTATACATCCGCAACGTAAGTGTTAGCCTGCGCGAATTTTATTTACGAATAAACCCATATAACATTAGATATTCTATGAATATACACCTTACTTCCATAACATGAAAATAATATCTTGTATGTTGCATGTTCATACATTTCATATACATGATTTGGATAAACACTACAATATGTATTATGTATATTCATTGATGTATTTTATATGTACATACAGTTTATGTATGTACATTGCATGTGAAATGTAGATAGATAGCTATATACTTTACTGTATGTAATATGTATATACATTGCTGTACATCAATATACATACGTTTTATAATCTCTAAATACATACATTTCATGTACATAAATTAAATATACATTACAATATGTAAGAAGTATATTCAATGATGTATTTTATATATACATACAGTTTATGTATGTACAGTGTATGTGAAATGTAGATACAGAGTTTTTATATACTTTACTGTTTGTAATATGCATATACATTGCTGTATATCATGTATACATGCGTTTTATAATTTCTAAGTACATACATTTCATATACATAATTTAGATATACATTACAATATATAAGATGTATATTTATTGATGTATTCCATATGTACATACAGTTCTTGTATGTACTACGTATGTAAAATGTAAATATGTAGTTTTTATAAAGAATGGATGGACAACCCAGACAGCACAGGACATCCTATGGATATTCATTTTATATCCATTTTACGTCCACACGTCCATGGACATGAAATGAACATCCATTGTACATCCGATTTGAGACATCCGTTAATGGCCAATATTTGGACGTCCACAAGATGTCCGATCTTGGACGTCAAAGTTTCGCGCGAACACGTAAGGATGTGTTAGTTCGTTCGTTTACCGCTACGCGACGTGCGATGCGCTATCTTTCTCGTATTTAAGTTTTAGTTATGAGAATTATATAAAGATTGCAAAAGGTAACAAATAAGATTACTGAAAAGAAAAATATACTGTTCAATTTAATTTCTGATCTAAATCACGAGTTTCAGATATTAAATTGATTTTATAAGTTGGACAAGTAAATGTCCGGCGAATAAACGAATTTAATATAAAATAATATAAAATAATGAGAAATTTAATATAATAAATTTAAATTTTTTCATTAAAATATTTTGTAAAAATTATTTATACTTATTTTTAAAATATTCTTTTAATGTTCAAAACAAGTCCAATTTTAGTCCGTTTGGTCTATAAAATGGACATTTTTGGGATGTTCAAAATAATAACACTGGATATCCATAAAACATCCTAAAGATATTTTAGGCTCTAATCTGGATATTTTAAATACATACGAAACATTCAATTTGTTTATTTTTAATACGTTTTTAAGATGTCATTGTACTGTCTGGGAAAGTGTATATACATTGCATGTACAGTCTGTAAAGTAAGAGCGTGTACGGCATAAATGGCAGTTGGCTTCAAATATCATCCTAGTTTTTTTGTGAGCCGATAGATGGAATCTTTGTCGTGAATGCTTTGTCACAAAAGATTCAATTGGCGTCGAATTCTTATCTGAGAAACACGTTAACCGCCATGAGTGCCGCATACGCATCGCGCTACGAGGCTGTGTTCCTTTGTTCCCACCCGAAAGGACCAAAAATGTCATATGTAGCGGCTGCTAAATACATGGGAAAGTCAAAATCGTTCGTCGCTAAGTGGGTTCAGCAATATAAGAGGACCAAAAATGTCGATGACTTGCCAGAACGTGGCTCGATAGGCAAAGTGACGCCGAACATGGAAAAAAAAATTGTGAATTTGTTTAAGCGGAACCCGACCTTAACGTTGCGACAAGGAGCAGCAAAATTAAAACAGAAAGGTATAGAAGTATCACATACAACTATTCGAACCCATCTCCTTGCGCATAACATCAAATATCGAAGCACAATGAAGAAACCACTGTTAGGCGAAAAACATGTGACGAAAAGACTCGCTTGGGCAAAGGAGAATTTGGACCGAGATTGGAGCAACGTGATCTTTACGGACGAAGCTTCTGTTTGGGGATATATTACCATCCGACGTTCCTGGTCAACCTTGACCAATAGATTAATACAACGGACCGTTAAACACCTTGTAAAAGTTCATCTTTGGGGCTGCTTTTCAAAACAGGGTTTTGGAGCATTACATCTGTTTACATACAATTTAAATGCTCCGAAAATGCTTAAAATTTATGAGAAGTGTTTGTTGCCGACTGCTGAACGATGCTTCATAAAAAAAAACGAGGACTGGATCTTACAGGAAGACAACGACCCAAAACACCGGAGCAAACTTTGCACCGAGTGGAAAGAGCAGTCTGGCATCGTTACACTTGATTGGCCATCGCAATCGCCAGATGCAAATCCCATTGAAAATGTGTGGGCATATCTCAAGCACAAGCTTCGAGGAAAAAGAGTGTGCACTTTGAAGCAGCTGACACGACAAATTCGTCTCATTTGGAGGTCTTTACCGAACGAATACGCAGTCAACTTAGTGGAAAGTATGCCTCGGAGATGCCAGGCAATTATCAATGCCGGTGGTGACTGGACTCATTATTAATGGTATAGCATTTTTCTTCTCATGGAGTACAACAAATCCATGTACTTAAAAATCATTAAAAATAAATTTTTCTACACATTAACCCGTACACGCTCTTACTTTACAGACTGTACTAATCATGTACATATGTATGTACCATGGATCTTCTATGTATATTTTTCCGGTTACATTTGCACGTATATTTCACATCCTATGTATGTAAATTCTATCAAGAATGTATATACATAGAATATACAATATACATAAATGTACATACATTGTATATACTAAGTATATTTTAATGTTTTATGGGAAGTATTTCCAAGTAGGGTCTCCAATAAAATAAAATCACTTTTATTAATAAATGGTTAGTACACGTCGCCAAGACGTTATCACGAAGCGCGAAATCTCTGTGCGTAATGCAGGATTTTGTCAAAATTCAGTATTGCGACAACGCCTTTTAAGAGACAGACTGACATACTCGAGAATATTTTTCGTCGATAGGGATGAAATCCCTTCAGATATTATACAAGTCGCAGATGAATGGTCTGATATTCCGTACGATTTAACTTTCGCTTCCGCAATTAATAACACGAGAGACGAGGCTCCTGCGGAAGCCATCCCCGCCGGTGAAGAGCCAGACGACAGTTCATCAGATTCAACTTCTGGGATTAGCGACTGTCCAACAATCGAAGTAGATCTGGATAATCCCACTGTGAGGATCCCTCAAGGACTGTTCCGCGCATGTGAGCGAAATGCTGAAATTCACCGGACTCCAGTAACAACTGATCGAGAAATCCAAGTGCCCTCCCCTACGCCAGATTAATTTTCCGGATATTCTACCCCCAATTTTTCGCCGGTTCAGGCCGGGGAAATACCGTTTGATTTATCTCCCTTACCCATTTCTCCAATTCGAGAAGGGTTTGAAGACGAGGAAGTTAATCGACTTCTCGATTATTTAAATAGCGAGGAATTCTTGGACAGTATCGTCGAACAATAAAACGTACTATAAACAGAATAGATAATCCATGTACCAATAATAAGGAAATTGCCACTGATATATGCAAATTAACAATAAAATTAAAAGAGTAAAATAATGTGTATATGTATGAAGACATAATAAATCTAAGCAAAGGATACAATTAATAACAACTACATCTACTGTCTCGACTCATTTCGTTTCCAATCCACCTATCTTCCCAAGGTCAATAAAGCATAGATTAATCTGAATCTCTCGGCGTCCCGAGGTATAGCCGGCCTAGCAGGTTGCCTCGAAAAATAAATTGAGAGATAACCTCACTCATCTGCAAGGGTGAGTCCCGCAGGTCTGTTCCTAGAAACAGAGAGTGAGAAGCGTTAGGACGTGACAAATAAATAAATTTTTGGTGGCAGCGATGGGATTTGCCAAAAGAGAAATCTGTGCTTTGACAAGGGAAATAGAGGACAGTTAACGAATTAAAAATCCAATAAGTCTCTGAGGAGAATTAATAAATCTAATTAATTCAGATCCACTATGCAGACTCGTTCAAGCTCAGCAAGTTCTGTAGCCACTGGAGCTACCAAGAAACAATATACTGCTGAAGAAACCGACATCATCATGCAAAAAATGAATGAAAAGGAAAGGCAATTAAAGGAACAAGCTGAGGCTTTACAAGCCAAACACGATCAATTAACGAGAATGCAGGAAGAAATAAACCAAAGGGAACTCGCTGAAGCTCAAGAACCATCAGGCATGGAGCAATTATTGACTTCAATGCACACGATAGCTAACCAAATCGAGAGGATTAATTCAAGAATCACAAATTTGGAAGCCTCACAAAGAGAAGAAAGATATATTCCGTGTGAAGACCAACCAATCTCACAGCAAACTTCCCAGCATTTCGAAGTGATGGATCAACCCTCTCCTATACGCCTCAAAGACGCTATAGATACCGTTCCGAAATTTGACGGTCACAAAATGTCCGTCTTTCACTTCAGTAAAATTTGTGAACGTGCTCTCGAATTAATACCCCAGTACCATGAATATCATCTGGTGCAACTTATAATTAACAAATTGCAAGGACACGCTTACGCAGCCATAGAAGGAGTGGAGTATCATACTGTTTTAGAATTGACCAAAAGATTTAAACTCATTTTTGGACCGAATAAGTCAGTAGATCAATACCGAGGAGAATTAGCAAATATATACAGCACATGAAGCATAATGAAAATATTTTCGATTACATTAGCAGAGTGCAAGAACTACGCACAATTATTGACGGAGAGTCCGATTTATCTGGACACAGATGAACTAACTAAAGAAGCTATTGAAATAACTACGTTAAACAGTTTTATTAACGGTCTTCCCTCTGAACTACTAGTAAGAGTAAAACTCGAACATCCACGCAACTTCAAAGATAGCATAAGTACTGCTATTCAATTATCAAAAACCATCGAAGCAGAAAATATACGTAAGCGTACTATCTTCCGTCCAAATTTCCAACCACGTGCCGATTTTCCAAATAATCAAGTCAATGCACCGCGCCAAAATTCCGTGACTAATAATGCCAATAATCACTGTCGCCCCGGCCATACGACTTCACAACCATCTTTCCCTTCAACGCCTATTAAACCAATACATACTGGACAGCCTCAACAGAACTACCAGACTAAGATCTGCCGATATTGCAAAACTCCCGGACATCTTATACAGGAATGTCGGAAACTCGCTTACAGAAAAACTCTATAAGGAACTCAACAACCTGGAACTTCGGGAAACGCACAAGGCGTTCCGATAAGAGCCGACGTCCGCCGGAACGACCTGCAAACAGGACGTCCGATTTATCACATTCAGAAGCAAATTAACGCGACAACCTCTCAGGAGGCACCCGCACAAGCCTCCGGATCTGCCAACTAGGTGACAAGCGACAATCCATGGAGTTACCCACAGTAACTCTATCCTCTCCAGATCTAATAACAAATTGCAAATTCATGATTGATTCTGGATCTCGTTAAATCTTATTAAACAGAAATGTTTGAATCCACACGTTACTCTCGACAAGACTAATCCGCTATATCTACAAGGAATAGCCTCTGAAACTATCGTTACCTTAGGAGCTGTTTCCGTACCCATACTCGGAAAATTATCCGAATTCTATGTTATATGACTCAATGGGATTCTCACAAGACGGAATCCTAGGCAACAAGTTCTTGAAAGAACGGGCCGTCATAGTGAACTACAGGGACAACTTTATACAGTATGAAGATACGAAGATTCCTTTTTTGAACTCGAATACAATATGTCTTAAAGAAAGGACCATCACTCCCTGTTCTTTTTATATCGCTAATCCAGAAAGGCGAATTGGATATGTACCTCGCCACACTCTTGCCGAAGGCATATACTTCGGAGAAACTATCGTTGGTAACAATAACGGAAAGGCTTATATGTCCGTATTTAATACTTCCGAGGAAGAATTAATCTTTAATATTCCGTTCATAGAGTTGCAAGAATATGATACTTGTGAGACAAGTAATAATCCCACCGGAACCTGAGGGCTTCCTAGAGGATTAATCAGAACTTCCAATTGCAATAATCTCGTTGAATTAAGCGAACCCCGAGGGGATCTCGCTAAAGCCGTAGATAATCCCATCTATTTTAATCAGGCATTATCAAGGCAAACAGATAGAACGGCTGATGTTATACAGTGTTACGTCCCCAGTTCCTCAGGACTGGTCTGGAAGTCTTACTTTCCCAGTTGGACGCAATTAATCTCTCAATTTGTTTTAGGGCAACCTGCTAGGCCGGCTATACCCTGGGACGCCGAGAGATTGAAGGTCTATTGTGCCTTGTAGAGAGGATTCAGGGCGGAAAGAGAATAAACATATGTATTTGTAAGCAAAATCTTTATTTATTTTCCTTCTTTATTTATTTCCTTTCTTATTTTCTTCTATCTTTTACAAGCTGGATAAATGGTGGTATTTATTAATTAATTAAATTGAGGTTATTCCAAAATCCTTCGAGTGAGGGGATCGTTGAAATTCAAAGAAGCGGTTGAAATTGCAGATAAGGTATAGTCTGAGAAGAATAAATTGTATTAGTACTATAAATTATCGATCTATGGTAAACTTCGACTCCTGAAAATTACCGACCGTCGGTAATGTAGATTTCTGTTTTACCAACCGATGGTAAGTTAGATTTCTGTTTTACCGACCGATGGTTAGCGTCACTTTCTGTTTTACCGACCGATGGTAAGTTAGATTTCTGTTTTACCGACCGATGGTTAGCGTCACTTTCTGTTTTACCGACCGATGGTAAGGTAAGTTATCGACCGATGGTAAGTTATCGACCGATGGTAAGTTTTGATTGATGACTATTGGAAAAATTACCAACTGATGGTAAATTAGGATTATCGAGAATTTATTTGTTTGAAATGTTAATGTGTTATCTTGGTTTCAAATAAATTCTTATTTTATTTTGATTCTCTGAAAATCGAAAGGGGATTCGAGGAAAAATCAGGAGTTTGGATACGCTGACAAGGTATCCACCTATCATACGGCTGGCTTAGTATTAACCTCGTAAGGTTAGGTTATGATTGCAAGTAGTGATAATGATTCAAATTGTTATAAACTAAGCCAGTGTATTGTCTCTAAGTCCTGGGATGTATCTCGTATTTTGAAGTTAAGGCTAAATTCAATCCAAGATCAAAAGGTCAACTTCTATCATTGGGATAAATCCCTCAAGATAATTGCCTATTAATCGAAAACTGTATTTTCGCCTACTCAAACGTCGATTGACAGGAGGCCGCTTATTTTTTCTATTGCCTCACCAGCTCTAGGTTGAGAAACAACCTCATCATGGGAATAAATTCCTCAAGATAATTATTTTTCCACCGAGCCAGACTTGGGTTCGACCTGCCGCTGCAGTTTCGCACTCGCTCACTGTCTATCGCGTCGTCTTATCAAAGAGATAAGTCCCAGATAAATTTTCCAATTGGAAATGATATTTACTAAGTTGAATAATTGCATTAAGGAATACGGGTAATCAAAGGTAAGGTTCCCGAATTGTCGCGCACTGTTTCACTGAATTTAGTTGTTAGTAGAAATTAAAGGTTAGATTAATGACAAGTGGCCGGATATTTACCAGTGTCTGAAATGTCCTAGTGTGTGAAGGCTGCTTCCCTTCACTAGGCTGATGAGTGGATGCTGCTTCCTTCCGCTGGATACCGTCTACCTCGGTGACAGTTCGGGATGGAGGTTGCAGTCCAGGAGTTCGATTGAGAAACTCAATGTTCAATAGTCACTGAATTTATTAACTGAATACACGTACAAAATCTCGGAGATATAAGTATTAACTTGAAGATCGGTGGGCAGAATGTCAGTTATTAACTGTTGAAAACGTTGGGCCAAATGCCAGTAGTTGGTAACTGTAGTAGATCGTTGGGCAAAGTGCCAAGTTAACACTGTGAATATCGTTGGGCCAAATGCCGGAGGTAGTTGAATGTTGAAAATCGTTGGGCCAAATGCCGGAGGTAGTTGAATGTTCAAGATCGTTGGGCCAAATGCCGGAGGTAGTTGAATGTTGAAGATCGTTGGGCCAAATGCGAGGAGGACCGCTCTGCACGGGTTTATATAGTCGTCAGTCCCAGTTTTGCACACGGTCCCAATAGTAGGAGATGCGCTTCTCCGTGGAGGGAGTCGAGCAGTGATTGGTTCCCTCCTCTGCTTCTTGCTGCGCGCGCCTCGAAAGATGCGTGCGCCTCGAGGGATGTGCCGCGTTGTCAACGGGTGATTGGTTTTCTCTGACGTGATTGTTGCGCAATGATTTGGGATTGGCTCCCGCTGACGTGACGGATGCGTGCGCCTCGGAAGATGCGCGCGCTTCGGCGTGGGCGGCGCGGTCGCTCATTGGTTCCCTTCTCCGGGCTGGTTGCGCGCGCCGCTGGTACAAGCGTGGGGAAGATGCGCGCGCTGCTGGGCGTTGCCGCAGGAATTGGGCGTAGTTTGGGCGTAGTTTAATTTGTAGATGGTGGGACTCTTTAGAATTGAAGTGGGGGTGACGGAGCGGTCAGTATAGAATCGGCTATACTGGTTGCATTGTATTTTGACACATAAGTTTTATAATAATTATTAGACCATCAGAATTTCTTTGCAGTTTACATGCATATATTTTCTAATGTAGTTTTTTAAGCTCTAGCTGTAGAAATGTCAACGGAGTTTCTAGCATGCTCCGTTCGAAAGTTCATTTTTGTCTCTATGTATTATTATGGAAAATGCTTTTAAATATTGTTAATAAATTCTGACATCATAATTATTATAATTACAATTATTTTAACATATAAGTATTTACCATTATGCGGTGGGATATAAGTATATAAAGACTATAAATTATTTCAGTAAATGGTGCAACAATTTTTATTCTTTGCTTTTATTTTTAATATTTATATCTATTAGGTTCTTGAATAAAAATTATTGCATGTACTTAATATTAATGTTTAACAATAAGTTAATTATTTCGTTATGTTGCGCAATGTTCTCTTGAACGGATTTTTTGTGGATTAATACATAAATGGAAGTTATTGCATACGCTTAATAATAATAAATTCATTTGTTACTTAATGATAATTAATTATTTCATCATGTTGCGTAATGTTGTGCAATAGTATTCGAGCGGAATATTCCATAGTCTTAGTTTGGAATGTGATGATGACTCATAATATCGCATACGGAAAATTAGATTTAAAACTTCGTTTATAAAATTAGTAGTATTGGAGTTTTCATAATTATGTATACATGTGTCGGTCTGACTTTTTATGCTCCTTAAGGGAAAATTGTTATAAGATTTTTATTTATAGTATTTTTCGAGTTAATCTGGAATCAATGATTTTTGATATAATTTAGGCCCCAAAATAACTAGATATACGTGTAGTCGGTGCTGAGACGTGTTCAAAAATATATATATATGTATATAAAGTCTTTTGGTTTTTGATTTGTAAAATTTCTTGTGTATCAGGATTACATATTAATAAAGGAGGTATTCTCTTATATGTCGGTAAAGTTAGTATCATCGCTACCCCAGAGATGGCGCTGCCCTCTGTCGGTAATGTGGGTACGGGCAGTCTTCACTGTCGGTAAGGTAGAAAATGACTTTATCCTCAGTCGGTAACGTCGGTAACTGTGTTATCATGGGTCGGTAATTTTTCTGTCGGTAACTTTTGCTCGGTCGGTAAGGTAGAAAACTTCCTTATCGACCGTCGGTAATTTTTCTGTCGGTAACTTTTGCTCGGTCGGTAAGGTAGAAAACTTCCTTATCGACCGTCGGTAACTTTTCTGTCGGTAACTTTTACTCTGTCGGTAAAGTAGGAATTTATTTTATCGACTGTCGGTAATTTTTGTGTGGGTGATTTTGCCTATTGTCGGTAAAGTAGGTAATTTTTATGCGGATGATACTATATGTGGGCAAATACTTAAAATTATTTCTATTATTCCTAAGTGAGGTTATGTTATGTATAGCTAGCTTCTTAACAAAGAAAGATTATTTTCGGAGATATTGACAATAGTATATCGTGCGGCGGAATGATATTGATGTACTATAAGTATTGGTGATATTACATTGCGCGGTGAGATTTTATAATAAGAAATATTGGTGATAATAGATGGCGTGATGGAATTTTAATTAACAACATTAATTATATTAACAATAATATGTTACACGGTGGGATTAAGATTTATATGTTCGTCGGTGGAATTACAGTTTAAATATTATAGAGGCAAATTTTGCGTGTTTAAATAAAAATAAAAATTTTGTTGCGGGACGTAACAACAGCTTCTTCGTCTCGAACATCTGAACTCCGATGAGTCAGAAAATGTTCGATTACTAGTTTTCAAACACTCCGATAGATTTCATTTTCTTGATGAACATTTTCAAGCAACGAATGCCGCTCAACATTTTATTCCCATTATTAACGAAGTGCCTGTCCACACGAAGCAATATAGATTTCCTCCTGTGCATAAGGAAGAAATTAGTAGACAAGTAAACGAATTACTGTCTTCAGATTTAATCGAATCTTCTACTTCTCCTTATAACTCTCCGCTATGGATAGTTCCCAAAAAGCCTGATTCCCGAGGGAATAAGAGAATGGCGAATGGTTATCGATTACAGAAATCTTAACGAAAAAACGATAGGAGATGCCTATCCCTTACCGAATATAACTGATATATTAGATCAACTTGGGTCTGCTAAATATTTCTCGATACTGGACCTAGCTTCCGGTTTTCATCAAATACCTATGGCATTTAAGGACGCTCATAAAAGCTGCTTTTTCCACGCCTTATGGGCACTATCAGTTTAAACGAATGCCATTTGGATTAAAAAATGCTCCTGCAACATTTCAAAGACTAATGGATAATTTTCTTTCCGGACTTCATAGAAATGAATTATTTGTTTATATGGACGACATTGTCATATATGCACGATCTTTGAAAGAACATGAAATCAAATTCGAAAGATTGATGCAAAGGTTGAGAGCTGCGAACTTAAAATTACAACCAGACAAATGCGAATTTTTGCGATGAGAAGTCATGTACCTGGGAAATATAATTGGATCCGATGGAGTCCGACCCGACCCTGCTAAAGTAAAAGCTATAATGAATTTTCCTACTCCTAAGAACCCGAAGAATATTAAACAATTCTTAGGACTAGCTGGATATTACAGGAGATTTATTCCGAACTTTTCCAAAGTCGCTAAACCATTAACCGACCATTTAAAAAAAGATAAGAAATTCGATTGGCAAGCAAAACAAACCGAAGCTTTTGATATTTTGAGAAATTCACTGGGCTCAGAACCTATTCTTCAGTACCCCGACTTCGCTAAGCCTTTTATGTTAACCACTGACGCATCTGGATACGCGGTCGGAGGTGTACTCAGTCAAGGAACAATAGGGAAAGATTTACCCGTCGCCTACACATCTCGCATTTTAAATTCCGCAGAACAGAATTATTCAACAATAGAAAAAGAATGTTTAGCCATTGTATATTGCGTGAATCATTTTAGGCCATGTTTGTACGGAAGAACCTTCACTATAGTGACCGATCACAAACCATTAGTGTGGTTACATTCTATTAACGACCCTTCTTCAAGATTATGGAAGTGGAGAACTAAATTATCAGAGTATCAATACGAGATACAATATAAAAAAGAAACCTTGAATCACAACGCTGATGCCTTATAAAGAAATCCATCCATCAACGTAGCTATTCCTCTGTTCGTTGTCGATGAAGGAGGATACTCATCCGACGAGTCCATATTCTCATACAGGCCCCAAGGCCCTCGCAAAGAATATCTAATGCACGTAGGGAGTGGCTCATTGGCGCACATTACAATTGGACACGTTGCAATTGCACACCGTGCTATTAGACACATAAGATTGCGCACCGTTCGATTGGACACGTTACATTTGCCCACCGTTCAATTGGACACAGTTCTTTTGCGCACAGTTCTTTTGCGCACCGTTCGATTGGACACGTTACATTTGCCCACCGTTCAATTGGACACAGTTCTTTTGCGCACAGTTCTTTTGCGCACAGTTCTTTTGCCCACAGTTCTTTTGCGCACATTACTTTTGCCCACATTACTTTTGCCCACATTACTTTTGCCCACATTACTTTTGCGCACATTGCTTTTGCCCACAGTTTTATAAACCCATGTGGAATCCCAGTTTGCGTTCCAAAGTACACGCACAGCTGCACACCCGCCCCCCGCCCCCCCGTTGCAAACCCATGTGGAACCTCCCTTTGCATGGAAAAGTATATGTGCGCAATTGAACTGTGCGCAAAAGAACTGTGGGCAAAAGAACTGTGCGCAAAAGAACTGTGCGCAAAAGAACTGTGCGCAAAAGAACTGTGCGCAAAAGAACTGTGCGCAAAAGAACTGTGTCCAATTGAACGGTGGGCAAATGTAACGTGTCCAATCGAACGGTGCGCAATCTTATGTGTCTAATAGCACGGTGTGCAATTGCAACGTGTCCAATTGTACTGTGCGTAAATGAAGGCTTCTCATGCACGTGAAGGTCAAAACAAAGGATCCAGTCAGGAAAATACGGGAAATAATCAAGGACGTGCAGAAACTTCAACTGCCACAGAACACCAGGAACTGGAAAATTATTCCAGCGAACGTGAAGACAACGACGACTACAGGATGACTATCGAAGAAGTCACAGACTCCGAGGGAAGCGAAGATACCGAGTATACAGAAATATTAGATTCTAATATCATACCCTACCAACAAGGTCCCCCAGGCCCTCCACCTTGGAGTCAGGCCCGAATACGAAAAATTAGGAACAATATGTTGAAACAGATAATCTGTTGAAAAGAATAATCACCTAATATTCGTTTATCAAAACGGAATCCTATATGACATCGATGCTAAATTATATCAAGAAGCTAATCTACTACCTAAATATGAAGGATTAACCTTTGAAAGAGCTAGAGTATGTACTGTGAAGGCAAATACACTGATTGCCCTTCCCATCAAATATGACGACCATACTCTCATAGAAGCTCAAAATCTCAAAAATTGCTTACGCTCTTTGGTAGATGTTATTACCGAGCTCGAACTTTCTTCTTTAAGTCTTAGTAAAACGGATCATTTCGATGATCTACCATGGTCATATATACTTAACCAAATTAAAAGATACTTACAAGAATTACCAATTAATGTAACCATATGTTTAAATTCAATACAAACACCTGAAATCGAAAAACGTCAATCTCTAATCCTAGAAAATCACGCCTCAGCCCACGATGGACATAAAGGCGTTACAAAAACTTATAATCGAATTAGATCACGCTATTGCTGGAAGACAATGAAGAAAGATATTCAAGAATTCATTAGAGCGTGCCGGAAATGTCAACTGAAAAAGCTAACCAGAGTAAAGACTAAGCAATCAATAGTCATCACTGATACCCCTGGCGCTGCTTTTGACAAAATATCCTTAGACATTATAGGACCCTGTTACGTCCCGCAACAAAAATTTCTTTATTCACTTAAATATGCAAGACTTATATTCCATATCATTATAATATTCTACAAGTTAACATATAAAATACTTCCAATGCTTAGTAGCATATTACTTTTTATATTCTTGAGAATATACGTATAATCCTTCTTTTGTTAAACTAGTATAAGCTTAAAGTTACCAACATATAATTAAAATTAACTCTTTAACTGTCGACATAGGATAACGACGTTACCTACATTACCGACATAGGATAATAACGTTACCTACATTACCGACATAGGATAACGACGTTACCTACATTACCGACATAGGATAACGACGTTACCTACATTACCGACATAAGGTAATACCAACATGAGATAATGATGTTACCTACATTACCGACATATGGTAATACCAACATGAGATAATAATGTTACCGACATTACCGACATATTGATCGTATGAACTCAAGGCTAAATGCAGCGCGCTATTTTCCTTATTGCTTCCTGGAAGCGCCCACGCGATTGCATTTCTCAGAAGTGCTCGAGCCTCGACGCATTCCAAACTTCAAAGCTAAGGAATATTCTGCTTGAATATTATTTCATATGAATATTATTAAGAGACACTTTATATTCTCAAACGAATTTACCGTTAATACGTATATATTAGAATTAAGTACATGCAATAATTCTTATTAAATCAGCTCAAGAACTTAACTGTTATAAATATTAACTCCGAAGAATAAAAATTGTTGCACAAAATTATATTCGTATGTATCCTACCGCGATATAAATTAGCTGCAATAATTTACTCTCAAATGGATCTAATATATTATAAAATAAAAATTAATTTACTCTTTTAACTCTATCCCAACGCGACATAAATGAAATTATTGCACGCTAAAACATTAAGACATCTTGAGGATTTACCAATCGATATTTTATGTACAACCAGTGACGATTCAATGTGACGTCGCTTGCGTTCTTTCAATAAAATAAGTAGCGTTAAAAATAATTACGTCAATTTGTTAAAAACAATTAGAATAACCGTATACTTAACATATATATATATGTATATGAAAAAGCAGTTTTCAGGACCACAAATAACCCCATAATTTTATTGTATAGATGTTGAATAACCATTAAATAGGAACGCATGCCGTTTAAAAATTTCAGAAATAATAAATATTTTTCGAAATATAAAGAATCACATATTGTGAGGCAGTTTTGAGGACCAATACATTTTTTCATAAATATAATAAAACAAATTATTTTTGGCAGCTGTTTCTTTTAAATATGACATATATAGGTAATAAAACATCACATTCATGTCCTTTCAAATTAATATTTGCAAGAATTAAATCAGTTTAGTACGCGTCCTGAAAAACACCTTTCAATAAATTAATATATTTGTAGAAAGGCATTTTTCAAGTCATTTATAATTTTACGTTTAAAACATTAATTATAGCATATTTTACAGTTTCTCAGATTTAAATGAAGAGAAATAAAATTTATAATATATTTTTTATCGTTATGCATTAATAAATAAATTAAAAACAGAATTATACATAAAAATACTGACTTGAAAACTGCCATTCATATAAATATCGTATCATCAAATAGGCAGTTTTCAAGTCATAATATTCTTATATATAATTCTGTTCTTAATTTATTTATTAATGGATAATATAAAAACATTGTATAAAATTTTATTCTTTTCTATTTAAATCTGAATAACTATAAATATATTCTGTAACTTAATATTTTAAACGTATAATTATAATTATAAGACCTGATAAATGTCTTTTCACATATATATTAATTTACTAAATGGTTTGTTTCAGCACGCAATAAATTAATCTAAATTTTCACATTTCAATTTGAAAAGATATAAGTATAATGTTTTATTACTTTTTAGATCTTTTAGAAACAGCTGTTTCTTTTAGAAATGAAAAATCATTTATTTTATTATATTTATAAAAATTATTATTGATCTTTGAAATTACTTTACAATGTCATTCTTTACATCTAGAAAAGCACTTATATTTTTAAAACTTTCAAATGGCGTATTTCTTACAGCTTATTCGACATTTATACAGAGTTTCTGATAACATTTCGCACATCCGAAGTATGAAGATAGATTGGCTAAATTAAGAAGAAGTCCTCTGCTGTTTTATGATTTCCGCAATAATTATTGAGAAATTAATTAAAAAAGATTGACCAATCTGCGTGAGTAGAAGCGCGCGGCGGCGAGAGTCGTACCACTGTAATCTTATACTACGCGCGCGGCAAAAAGTGGAAAAGGAACGGTGAGTGCCCGGATTCACCACTCCTCCTCACTTACCGCTTCGCCGCGCGCCTAATTCTTATGGAATTTTTGTGTGTGTGAAGCTTATGCTATATCTCGCGCTATTATTTTCCCACGCTTTAAGCATCGTCTACAATGAGATTTTAAGGAGACTTAAGGCGTAAGACTTAAGAAATTGACCAATCGCAGTCAAGTATTAAGAGAATATTCGACTGTGATTGGTCAATTTCTTAAGTCTTACGCCTCAAGTCTCCTTAAAATCTCATTGTAGACGCCGCATTAGGCCGGGTCTATAATAAGTAATTTAAGCCTTAAGCCTTAAGAGATTGACCAATCGCAGTCAAGTATGAAGAGAATACTCGATTGTGATTGGTCAATTTCTTAAGGCTTAGGGCTTAAATTACCTATTGTAGATCGGTACTTACAAACACCACGCAGTTTTCTTTTCCAATTCGCACTATCCCTCTCTTTCATGCTATCCTTGTCGCATGTCTTGCGCTATTGTTCTGGCACATTCGCGGTTTCCCTCTCGGTCGCTTGTTTTCTTTTCGTTTAAAATATATATTTAACATGGACATCAACAAAAGTTGTTATCAGTGACTATGTTTACACCGCACCCTGCATCGAATTTAATAACATCTGTTCTAGACTGGCCAATCACAATTATTCCATTCTTCAGAGAAATAGCTGTAATTGCCGAGTTTTAGAAGAAATAGGTTATTAAATCCGATTAAAAGTGACGTGTAAATGTAGTTATTATTTAGTAACTATTTTAATACAAAATGTACGAATCTTTTATGGAAATGTATGTACTAAATATGTACCGTATGGGACATTCAAGTAACAGCGAGGGCGTACAAGAATAACACAAGGTGTAAGAGAGAGGAATAGTGCAAATTGGAAAAAGAAAATGGCATTTGTAAGACTTGAAAAAAGAATAAAAGATCGTCTACAATAGAGTCGTAAAGTCGTAAGTCGTAAGAAATTGACCAATCACAGTTGATTATTCTCCTGAACTTCAACTGGGATTGGTCAATTTCTTACGACTTACGACTTTACGACTTTATTGTAGACGACTCTTAACGCGAGATATAACATAAGGCACCAAATGCGCAACAAGGTAAGCACGGAAGGCGGGAAGAAGTAGGAAAAGAAGAAAATTGCACATAAGGAAAATAAAAAATAAATATTTTTTTAATATTAATAAATTTTTATTTAATGTGTTTTTATACAAATGTGTGTGTGTGTGTGTGTGTGTGTGTGTGTGTGTGTACATATAATGTGTGTATGAAAAAATTTAATATTATATTAAGATGTAACATAATGTGAAATATTTATGTAAACGGAACAGTTTTCAGGTTACAATATTCTTATATATATATACTCATGAGCGGGATCCGTTAGCGCACGGTACGATAGCGCACCAACCCGATAGCACACGAAAAATTGAACACAATTTCCGATAGCCCACGTCCCGATAGCACACAAAGTAAATCGCGCACAATCCCGATAGCACACCAATGAGAAAGTACACGCACAGACTGCACCCCGCCCCCCAACCCCCCACCCCGTTGCAAACCCATGTGGAACCTTGTGTGCTATCGGGACGTGGGCTATCGGGAATTGTGTTCAATTTTTCATGTGCTATCGGGTTGGTGCGCTATCGCACCGTGCGCTAACGGGATCCTCCCGATTTTATATAAGTACTTTATACAAAATAATTATTTATAATTTTATTCTTAAAGAAAATTTCAAGAAATAGAAAGTCATAAAAATTATAGAGATGAAGCATAATTGAAATTTTTTTATTATTCACTAAACAAATCATATACTGTTTATTATAACAAAAATTGAAATAATTATATATAAAGATAAAAACATTTAAGTCTGAAAAATAACTTATATTACGAAACTCCTACTATATTATAAAAAAAATAAATGTTTTGTTATTATTATAAATCACAGTAATAAACTACTTTTTTTAGTTAAAGAAGTCTTTCTTTCTCTTGTTTTAAATATTAAACGTACATTATACATACAAAAATCTTTATATTATAATTCATGGGAAATTGTTATAAAACAATTAAAGAAAAAGGACTTATATTGTTTCTAGAAAGAATATTTTCTCTCTTTCTTTTTCAATCTTTCTTTCTCTTTTTATACTCTTGCTTGCTCTCTTTTTCTTTCTCTTTCTCTCACTCTTAAACATTAATATTATACTATAATTTGTACTATAATTTACGAAAAAATATTAGAAAAATAAAAGCTTTTTTCTCTATACATTATATTTTTTCTATGTTTCTTAAATTTAAATAGTTTACTTTTCTTTCCTTTTCTTAAACATTAATAAATTTTTCTGATATAATTAATCTTTAAAAGAGAACATTATACAGGGTGAGCCATTTTAATTAACGCACACAATTATTTCGGAAACAAAGCATTTTAAAGAAAAATGTTTCAGACAAAAGTTTTATGGTTTCGAGGGGGCCATAAGATGGTATCATTGGTTTGACCTTGAAGAGTTATTTGAAGGTCACATGAAGGTCACCTTCAATTTCTTAAATGGAACCTACTATTTGTCATTGCATATTCTTGTAGCTTATCTCAAGAGCTTTCCAAAACACTATAATTAAGTACCTTTTCGTTAAGTACTTTTTGAGTTATGAGGCTTGAAATAATTTCTTAATTTTACATAAACCGTAAAAAATATCTTGTAAAATATTCATTTTTCGATTATCTTACCTTAATACTTTTACGTACAAAATAATGAGAGGAATCAACTGGTGTAAAGAAAACACATAGTTGTTTTGAAGAAAAGATATATAATTTGCAATTAACAATTCCATATTTTTTCTTAAAAACAACTATGTGTTTTCTTTACACCAATTGATTCCTCTCATTATTTTGTACATAAAAGTATTAAGATAAGATAATCGAAAAATGAATATTTTACAAGATATTTTTTACGGTTTATGTAAAATTAAGAAATTATTTCAAGCCTCATAACTCAAAAAGTACTTAATGAAAAGGTACTTAATTATAGTGTTTTGGAAAGCTCTCGAGATAAGCTACAAGAATATGCAATGACAAATAGTAGGTTCCATTTAAGAAATTGAAGGTGACCTTCATGTTACCTTCAAATAACTCTTCAAGGTCAAACCAATGATACCATCTTATGGCCCCCTCGAAACCATAAAACTTTTGTCTGAAACATTTTTCTCTAAAATGCTTTGTTTCCGAAATAATTGCGTGCGTTAATTAAAATGGCTCACCCTGTATATTATAATTTATAATCAAATATAAAGAAAATACAAAATCTTCCTCTTGTAAGTACACTTATACATGAATATCACATGTATTTATAGAATAACTTATGATAAATAATTCGAAACAATTTAAATATATAGAATGTTTATGATTCAGACAAAAATATATTAATTTGTTTCTTAATTTTGCACATTTACGAATTCATATAACTAAATTTTATATATTGTTTGTTACGAAAGTATTTTAGGCAATTTGACTTTGTACTTTCAAAAATAAATTTGTAGAGATAAATATTATTTACTTCCACTATCAAGATCTGAAAATGATTATTTTACCTTTAATATTTGATCAAGTATAAGAAAAACGTAATTATATTTATAATTAATTAATTATTAATATTTTTAAGTATTATTAATGTAATTATTTGATCAAAATTATATATTAATTAAAGTAACGTAAGAACGACAGAATTCAAAATAAAATTTCATTAAAAAATACAATAAGAAAATAAACACCTAACAAAATTATATAGATTTAATAGATTTATAATATACATAATTAGAGAACAATATTATAAGTATTATAGTTTATGAACTTAAAATAAAACAATAATTAATTATTATATATAACATATTATACATTAATTAAAATAATGTAAAATATATAAGATGATTCAGAATGAATGTAACAAATTTTGACAGATTAAGAGGTTATTCTGAATGAAACGTTACGAATAATAAAATACTTCTTTGCAAAAAACACTACCGTTAATATGTGATTTAGGTTTTTTGGAAATTTGATTATGAATCCAACTTCTAATTTGTGGAATAGAGCGACGGCTTAAACATTTGTTTTTCATTTCAATTTCTACCATTTGTTTTCCTGAAGGTAAACATCGCTCTGTTATTTCTTGTTTAAATGCTGTAATTATTATATTACATTCCTCTTGTGTCCATCTTATGCGTTTTGTAGAACCGTATGGTGATGCTGTATAAAATTAAAATATATAACATTGTATTAAATTAAAACTCTTTTGCATATAAGAAGTATTAAAAAATTAAATTCTTATTTTTTAAACTTACTACTACGTCTTTTTTTTGTATTTCTCATATCACAAACTGAATTTGTATCTGAATTATCGCTATTTATATCACTGTTTTTATTGTTGTCTATTTGAGATGTTTCATTTATTGTAAAATTTTCATTTGTGTTAATTTGTGAATTATCTTGTTGAATATCATTTTGCTCAACATCTTCACCTTGTGCTATTTTAAGTAACCGAGACATTTTAATTATTTCAAATTGTGGAATAGATTGACGATAATGTTGCATGTGAATATTTTTGTTATGGCCTAGATAATTGGCTAATTCTGTTACATCAGGATTTGACAGATTTAATGTAATGCATCTTGTTGCAATATGCTTGAAGTTTTGTACCTCGTAATCTAAGAGGCATGCTTGCTCCACATTCTAAAGAATATGTACGTAATAAATCACATGCTCTTATATATTTAAATCGTTTTTTAATCATAACCTGATAAAGCAAAAATATATGGATTTCCTTCAGGTATTTTTGCTTCCTTACGATAATGTAAAAGCAAATCTATACAACTTTTCATTTCACAATCCAAAAGAACAGGTACAGATCTTCCTAATTTTCCTCTAATGAGAAATCTTACGTATTTGTTAGCTATCTGAAACAGTAATTAATTGTTATTATTTATTTTTATATAAATATGTAAAAATTATTTATAATAGCTACAAATATTAAATTATAATATTAAGTTAAAATATTAAATTAACAGTTTATTAATTTAAATGTTTTTTTATTAATTAATACCATTGAAAAGTTTATACCTTCTCTATATACGTATACATACACATATACTAAGTATTTAATAAAAATAGAATAAAAAAACTGCAACATATTATACTACATATTATAAAATTTATATTTATTCACAAGATTCAAAATTTCCGTGACATATTCTTAATTGACAAAAAGATATATAAATAAACAAAAATTAAAACTTTGAAAAATTAAATATAGAAGAATAATGAAAATAGCAAATTTTATACACAAAAAATTTGTTTTCTAAAGAAAAATTTTTTCTTAAAAAAAAATTAAATTTATAAATTCTATTTTTATAAATTTAACTACTAATTAATCTATTTTATAAATTAAAGATGCAATATAAAAATTGAAATACTCTTTCTTATACATATAATTTTATACATAATAAAATATTTTAATTTTTATAAACTATTATGGATTAATTAACTTATGAATTAATATTAATTTATATTTATATTTTAATCTGCAACATATAATACTTATATATGATCTGAATTATATTCGATTATATTTAACTTATTCTTATTATTTTTTTTATTTATAATCTTCATATCTTTGTAATTTATATATTTATATATGTATATATAAATGTATATAATATGATTTATACAGGGTGTCCCATTTTAATGTCCCACCCCAAATAACTTTCTTATTTTTAATTTTAGAAAAAGATGTTTCAGACAAAAGTTGTATGGTTTCAAGGGGGACATAAGGTGGTGTCATTAGTTTGACCTTGAATAGTTGCTTCAAGTAAAGGTCACCTTCAATTTTTTAAATGAAACCCCTTACTTTCTATTGCATATTCTTGTAGCTTATTTCGAGAGCTTTCCAATACACTATAATTAAGTTAGTTTTCATTAAGTACTTTCCGAGTTATGAGGCTTGAAATCATTTCTTAATTTTACATAAACCATAAAATATCTAGTAAAATATTCATTTTTCGATTATCTTACCTTAATATTTTTATGTACAAAATAATGAGAGGAATCAATTGGTGTAAAGAAAACACAGTTATTTTTAAGAAAAAATGTAATTAACAATTACATTTCGAAAAAGAATGTAATTGTTAATTGCAAATTACATTTTTTCTTTCGAAACAATTATGTGTCAATTATGTAACTCGGATAGTATTTAATGAAAACTAATTTAATTATAGTGTTTTGGAAAGCTCTAGAAATGAGCTGCAAGAATATGCAATAAAAAGTAGGCAATTCCGTTTAAAAAATTTAAGGTAACCTACACGTGACCTTCAAACGACTTTTCAAGGTCAAACCAATGACATCATCTTATGGCCCCCTCCCAAGCCATATAACTTTTGTCTGAAACATTTTTGTCTTAAACTTATGGATTTTGAGATATTTCAGTGCGTAGATTAAAATGGCCTACCCTGTATGTATGTATATGTATACAGGGTGTCAGGGAAATTTTTGCCCATACGAAGTAAGGAGGTAGATTGGCTCAAATTAAGAAGGAAGGACTTGTACTGTTTTGTGATATTCGCAATAATTAACGAAAAATTAAATGAAGAATATCGGCCAATCTGCGTGAGTAGAAGCGCGCGGCGACGAGAGTTGTCCCACTGTAATCTTATACTAGGCGCGCGGCGAAGTGGTGGGCGGATCGCTCTCCGAGACATGATGGTGGCGTGCGATATATCGCAATACCGCGCCGAAAAATGATCCGTTCTTTTAGTGGCGAGAAAATGATGCGCTATCATTCCCACACCACCTTGCGGTAGATAGCATGGTGCGCTTTTTTTATAGTGGTTTCCCCAATAGGCCTATTCCACTCTCAATTTAATGCAAAAATTGTTCAAAATGCCGTCCTCCTTCTCGTATGCAGAGTTCGGCTCTTCGAACAATATCGCGAGTTGTACGGTGCGCCATATCTGGCGAAATGGTACCGAAGGCCGCAACAATAGCTTCACGTACTTCGTTTTCTGTACCTTGACGCCGATCTTCGACTAGTCTTTTTATATGGCCCCATACAAAAAAGTCTAGTACATTGAGATCTGGCGACCGTGCTGGCCAGGTGATTGGACCATTACCCATCCACCTGTCCGGAAAACGCGCGTTTAATATCTCGCGAATTTCTCGTCAAAAGTGCGCAGGAGCTCCATCGTGCTGATAAATCATCCGCGTTCGCACGTGAAATGATACATTTTCGAGAAACTCTACTAACGTGTTTTGTAAAAAATCCGCATAAATTTCGCCATTTAAACGCGGCGGGAGAAAATAGGGACCAATCTGAAAATTTTAAATGAAAATCTTTAGCCGCATTGAAACCGCAATAAAGGAAAAATTTCTTTAATTTTATAGTTTACACTTACTATTTGATTCCCGATTATTCCAGCCCATACGTTTATGGACCAGCGAAATTGGAACGCGCCTTGACGAACGAGATGAGGATTTTCCTCTCCCCAATGTAAATAACTACGTGAATTAAATACACCGTTCGGAGTGGAAGTAGATTCATCGGTCCATAGAATAATGTCCGGGAAAAATAAATCCCGTCGACATTGCGCGAGAAATCCTGCGTATGATTTATCGAGAGTTACTGTACGCTGAATGTACCGTAAATGTAAAAAATTGATGATGACAGTACCTTCACAAAAATTGATCCGTGGTTGAAAATCCCTCGGTAAAATGTGTTGCACGTTGGTAATGATACGGGTGTAATTCGTTTACACGTAAAACTTGATGTACCACGTATCGCGAAAAACCAAATTCGTGTGCTACACGACGCACGCTAGTTCCAGGATTTTCATAAAATGCTTCGAGAATCCTTTCTTCATCTCGTACATGAAGACGCATTCCTGAACCGGTTATCCCGACATTATGCACAAGACACCCAGTTTCACGTAATTGCTGCACAACACGTAAAATTGTCCACTTGGTTTTTGTGCACGCCCGAGAAATCGTTCCGCGTAAATTGCGGCCGCGCGATGAGTATTTTCTCCCGCTAGCCCGTATTTTCTCCCGCTAGCCACAATCATATCCGTATATTCCTGCGGAGTATTTCATTTTTACTGGTAATTTACTGCGCGAACACAAGATTTTTATTAAAAGCGTCTTAGCTCTCGCAGGCTGTTGCCAGAGTGCATTCGCTAGCAGCACGCAACTACAGCTGAGCGGACATGTAAGTGTAATCATAATGCGCAGGCGCCGAGCTCACACGTACGCTTACACTCGCATGTCCGCTCAGCTGTAGTTGCGTGCTGCTGGCGTATGCACTCTGGCAACAGCCTGCGAGAGCTCAGACGGTTTTAGTAAAAAACTTGTGTTCGCGTAGTAAATTAACAGTGAAAATGAAGTGTACTCTGCAGGAATATACGGATATGATTGTGGCATACGGGCTAGCGGGAGAAAATACTTATCGCGCGGCCGTAATTTACGTGGAATGATTTTCCGGGCGTGCACGAAAACCAAGTGGACCTACAGTTTTACGTGTTGTGCAATAATTATGTGAAACTGGGTATCGTGCATAATATCGGGATAACCGGTCCAGCAGTGTATCTTCGTGTACGAGATGAAGAAAGGATTCTCGAAGCATTTTATGAAAATCCTGGAACTAGCATGCGTCCTGTGGCACATGAATTTGATTTTTCGCGATACGCGGTACATCACGCTTTACGTGTAACGGATTACGCCCGTATCATTACCAACGTGTGCAATACATTTTATCGAGGGATTTTCAACCATGGATCAATTTTTGTGAAGGTACTGTCATAATCAATTTTTTACATTTACGATACATTCAGCGTACAGTAACGGCATTTTGAACAATTTTCACAAATATTTAAATTGAGAGTGGAATAGGCCTATGGGGGAAACCACTATAAAAAAAGCGCACCATGCTATCTACCGCAAGGTGGTGTGGAAATGATAGCGCATCATTTTCTCGCCAGTAAAAGGACGGGTCATTTTTCGGCGCGGTATTGCGATATATCGCACGCCACCATCATGTCTCGGAGAGCGATCCGCCCATCGCTTCGCCGCGCGCCTAGTATAAGATTACAGTGGGACTCTACTACTCGCGCGCTTCTATTCACGCAGATTGACCGATATTCTTTATTTAATTTTTCGTTAATTATTACGAATATCACAAAACAGTACAAGTCCTTCCTTCTTAATTTGAGCCAATCTACCTCCTTACTTCGTATGGGCAAAAATTTCCCTCACACCCTGTATATAAAATAATACCATAAATAATGCAAATAAAGTTAATAATTGATAGCAAATAGAATCATATATAAAAAAATTAATGAGAATCACAATGAATCAAAAATATATATTTAAAAATAACTTTTCATATTTAATAATATTAATATTTATAATATACCTTTCGGTAATGCAGTAAACTTTTGTACATCCTTTTCATTTTTATGCACTCGTTCTAGATGCCTACTTATCTTTGATTGCATTTTCTTGCAATAGTAACAGAAATTTTGTTTATTTATACCTTTAGATTTTGAATGTTCAACACGTAAATTAGTGTTATCACAAATTTTTTGTCTAGAAACATTTAATGATGTTTCTAAACTAGTGTTTCTAGTACTATTTCTTGATTCTGTTGGAATTGTTAGTTTTGTATCATTTTCTATATCCGAATTTTCTGAATCTACATTATAATAATAATCAGGATCTTTGTCTGTATCATCACTGTTGTAGTCATTATTATAAACAAAATTATCTACATTCGGTATTTGATGATTGTTATTAGTATCTTGTATTAATTCTACTGTATCAATACCATTATTATTTGTTTTATCTCTATTATCATCTTTATTAGCATTGTTTCTAATTGCATCCATATCATTATTGTTATTACTGTCAATAACATTATTTGTTTTATCTCTATTATCATCTTTATTAGCAACCACATCATTATTATTATTGTAGCATTCAAGATAATTATTAACTACATTATTTTCGTCTTCATTACAACAATTTAAAATATTATTTGGAGATGTCTAAATTATTTAATTCCTCAAATGAAAACGTAATTGTGTCATCAAAGTTACAATCTGCTATAACATTATTGTCAATATTTGTTTCTAATTGATTCAATATATTTTTATATAAATTGCACTCTGGCAACATGACGCTGGAAGCAAATTTATTTTGTAGCTCTTTTTTATCAATTTTTCTCATTTCTATCTAATTTATCATTTTGTGTCTTCAACTCTTCTACAGTTACATCATTTATATTAATGGGAAATGTTTGTTGTAAACTATTTGTTGTATCAATAAAGCATTCAGACTCATTAATTGTGTTATGAGAGATAATATGTGTATCAACGTTGCCACTAACTATAAAAAAGTAAAATGATTATGTACTATGTTTTATATCATAATATAATTAAAAATTAGATAATTAAATTCTTACTAGTATCTTTATTTAATTGTACGACTGGTACATATGGATTGCATTCTGGAAGTATGACGTTAGAGGTAAATTTATTTTGCACCGCAATAGTGACATTTTTATCTGCTCCATCATTTTGTGTCGTCAACTCTTTATTATTTATATCTTTTGTATATTTAATAGGAAGTGTGCGAAAACTATTTGTCATTTTGATAACACATTCAGATTTATCACTTGTATCACCGGCAAAAATATGCCTATTCGTGTCATTATTATCTATAAAATAATTTATAATCAATTCTACGTGACGTTCTAAAATTTATGTATATTTTTATGTTCTTTATGTATTCTTACATATTTTTCATAAGTAAAAATTCTTACCAGTATCTTTATTTAACGTTAGTTGTACGACTGGTATTTTTAAATTTAAATTTTTAGCTATTATATTAAGCACTTCATGATTATCTAAAAATATTTTTATATTAATTAACAAACACAATTTGAAATAAAATTTAAATTGGAAACGTAGTAAATAAAACGTTTAGTAAATAAAATTGCTAAATTTAAAGAAAATTAGTAAATAAAATTTAAATGAGATAAGATGCATTTATCTGTTTTAATGTTGATTCAACAGAGATAATCCTATTTACAAAATCAATTGTATAAAATCAGACTTTATTTAACGTGTTGTTATAGGGAATGTTTGTACTTATATTAGAATATTATAACATTAGGATTATAACAGAATTTTTATATGTAACAATTATCAAAAAGTAAAACTACTTGAAATTAATTAATGAAATTATCAAACAGTTTTAAAAAGTTCAACATATTCAATGCAGACAATATTAGGTAAATTAAATTTAAGTAAAAATTTATTGATCAAAAATAAAAAATTAATCTTATCAAAGATAAAAAAACGTTTAATTTTCACAATAAATGTGACTTATTAGCATTTTTTAATGAATAATATATTAATTTTTTTAAAAATCACCTTATAGATCAATTTTTTTCCAAAATTTTTAATACATATAAAAATATGAAAGTGACAAAATAACTAATAATATAAAATAATATATAACATTATTATATATAATAAATTAGAACATTTTATAAAAAATATTTTATATTTAAGATATTTTTCATATATATTCTCTCCCTTTCTTTCGAATGTTTTAATAAGATATCAAGTATTTCATAAAATATTTATTTCTTAATCATATTCCTATAATATTCTTGTACGCAGAGAACTACTTTAATGCAGAAGGAAAAAAACAAATTAAAATATGCAAAATCAAATAATGCAGAATCAAATTATTATAAAAATATACATCTATGTAAAATACTAGGTAATCGTATATTATTATTTATTAATTGATAAAAATTAAAACTCTACAATTATTATAAAAAGAAATTGTTTTAAGATACTACTTCAGAACATTACTTAATATTAGAATAAAATACTTACCGTTCGATGCAATTAATTGTTTCCTTCTTCGTGTATTTCGAGATTGAACCAAATAATTTTTTCGATACTTATATATGCCATACATATTGAAACTGAGTCTTACGTGAGTATTACAGTATTGTCAGTTGTATAAAATCTGTATGAATGTTTAACAATGCATTATGTGCGTTATGTGCATCTGAGTCAAAAAATCCATCTACGTCATCTGAAATTAGAATACATATATACATAAAATATTATACAGTGATTTATATTTAATAGTAAAAAAACACTTTAAATAAACAATAAAGTATATATATATATATATATATATATATACTTTATTGTGTATTAAAGTGTTTCTTTACTATTAAATATAATCACTGCATAATATTTTATGTATATATGTATTCTAATTTCAGATGACGTAGATGGATTTATATATATATATATTTTTTTTATTTTATATATATATAAATATACAGGGTGTCCCATTTTAACTTGGACAGTAAAATATCTCAAAAACTAAGCCCAGCAAACAAAAATGTTTCAGACAAAAGTTGTATGGTTTCGAGAGAGACATAAGATGGTACCATTGATTTGACCTTAAGAGTTATTCATGTTTTAAAACACATATATTTTTGCCAATTTCTCGATCTGTTTCATGTAGACTATCAATTATTTTTTTCAAAGAAGATATTAATGGAATCACAGACGAAATCGAAACATTAGCACTACTGAGCTCCCTTGTTATCTCCTCGAATGGTTTTAATAAATTAATCAGTTTTTCTAGAACAACCCAATCATGAGATGTAAGCTGAGGGATCTTATGGTTAGAAGATGCGTAAAGACATAATGAATCTTTAATTTGCAAAATTCTCTCTATCATATAGAATGTGCTATTCCATCTTGTAGGACAATCCTGTAATACATGCAGCTTTGGCTGGTCAAGTTTTTCTTCCAATGCTTTTAATTCATCCTGAGCGGTGTTTGAATGATGAAAATGCATCGCTATCTTTTTACATTTTTTTATTAAGTCGACTATCATCTCTTGTGCGTTTATTCCATCTTTAACTATAAGTTGTATTTGGTGGGCTGTGCAATCTATATCTTTTACATGTAATAAAGACATACTCTTTTTCATAAATCGAACCCGAATCTCTAATTATGCAAAGAACTTTCTCCATAGGTATACCTCAGAAAGATAACATTTTCTCAATTTTTGCGGCTATATTTTCGCCCGTGTGGCGACCATCATTGAATATCTCTGCTTTTAAAATTATCAATTTTCTTTCATAATCGCGTGTAATTCCGTGACAGGTCAAACTTAATAAGGACACACCAGAAGAAGAATCCGTCCATATGTCTGTTGTAAATGACATCTTCTCGAATTGTGTTAGTAGTTCTTTCCAAAATCGCACATTCGTTACATCACTAATATATATACAGGGTGATTCAAAATAACCCCTGTGTCCCTGAAATGACATATTCTTGAATCAATTCTAAGACGATTTTTCCTTCGGCAAAATTTCGTCCGAAGCTTAGTTTTTGAATTATTAAAGGAAGTAGTTAACGTATGACGGGTCGAATACAAGAGGCAGGCAAGGGTGGCGCGATTCACCGTCAGACGCGGGTGCTTACGCGGGGCGCCTGCTGCGATCAGCTGGTCGCTATACACATACAGACACACATGCGAACACATACATTCTCGCTCTGTCTGTCTGTCTGTCTGTCTCTCTCTCTCTCTCTCTCTCTTATTCGCTCACTCACCTGTAATTTTTTTTTTTTTTTTACGAGAGAGGGGAAAATGCATTTTATGCATACCCACCGGTCGATCCAGTGAGTTATGTGGGACTCGAGTACCAAGTCGAATTACCAACTCGGTACTCCCTACCCACTAAAAACCCCTCTCTTTTCACGAATTTCCTTTAACACACTGTCCCTCTGACTTCCCGAGATCTGTTTTCACATAACGTCAAAAAATAGTTATTATTACCTTGTTCGATGACTTTTGATGTATTGCTGTAATTGCTTGAAGGAGAAATGAATTTTCCGATAGATCGTACGTTCTCAAATTTAACGTAGATATCACGTTGCAAAAGACAAGAAATCCACACTAAATTATTAACTGAAAGTTTTTCTTCTTTCATGAACTGTATTCTTTTATTAAACTTTAACGTAATCACATTTATTTACTCACTCGATGAGACGAGAAATTTACTAATGACTCTATCACTAATCACTATTAATCACCGTCGAATAATAATTGTTGGCGATTAAAAATCACTCGATGAAAGAAACACGCGCGGACACGTTATTACACGACGCGACGACGCGACTACGCGACAATGCGACGATAATTACGACTCGGCGACTGCAAGCAGTTTTTTGTCATGGTAGGTTGCGGTAGGTTAAGGTACTACTGGCGCTATCGAACGCGATCATGTGTTCGATTGAAGAATGCGGTAAACATAATAAACATTTAACATATTAATATTATTATTATCATGAATGTGTGTGATATCCATACATCGTATGATATCTATTTAAAAATTAATTAGATTAAATAAGTGTTTTTAAAATATTTATTACTTTTACTATTATCATATAAAATATTAATATTAAATATTTATTTAACTATTTTATCTATTTATTTATCTATTGCACCTATTTATTTTTAACTATTTATTATCAATGATCGAAAATCGGTCATTGATAATAAATAGTTAAAAATAAATAGATGAAATAGATAAATGAAAACATATTAATTAATCGCGTTTTAGTCTCTCTCTCTTTTTCTTGTGTTCTTAATTGCAAAATAAGATACTCCATACGTTAAAAAATTGGTCGCTCTGAAAAGAGCGGATTGTTTTTGATCGCCTTAAAAAGGGCGGATTAATTTTGAACATTTATAATAAATGTTCGAAGTGGCCCCCATACATTCTAACGCAAGCTCTCATGCGTTTCAATAAATTTTGTTGAATATTTTCCATTACGTCTTCTTCTATGGACCATATGGAATATCGCAATCTTGTTTCTAAATCTTCTACATCTTCAGGGAGCGTTTTGTAGATCGTTTCTTTGCAGTATCCCCAAAGAAAAAAATCCAATGGATTTAAATCCGGGGATCTTGCAGGCCAACGTATCGGACCATATCGGCCCATCCAACGTCCAGGAAACTTGTTGTTTAGAAAATTTGTCACAATCCTGGCATTGTGTGGACCAGCACCGTCTTGTTGAAATATAATTTCTTCTCTTTCCAATAGCTGCACTTCTTCTAGGAAATCTGGTAAATTATTCTCCAATAATTCCAGATATGCTCCGCTGGTTAAAATATCCGGGAGGATAACAGGGCCCAGTATTTCTGTTCCCATAATTCCAGTCCAGACATTGAG
The DNA here is from genome assembly GCF_025532165.1 of Camponotus vicinus. Lineage (NCBI taxonomy): Eukaryota > Metazoa > Arthropoda > Insecta > Hymenoptera > Formicidae > Camponotus > Camponotus vicinus. The sequence goes on from NW_028141977.1 coordinate 6,868,390, forward strand.
CTTCCAACGAGTCTGAAAATTTCTGACTCGTGTAGCTCTGGGATTTTCTTCGCTCCACAAATGCATGTTATGTGGATTAAATATTCCTTCTCGTGTAAATAGCGATTCATCGCTAAATATTATACGAGAAGGGAATCTAGGATCTCTATCCACGCTCCTGAGAAAATTTTCGCAGAATGTTCTTCTCAGAGGATAATCTTCTGGTCTTAAATGTTGCACGCGGGTATAATGATAAGCGTGCAACTTTTCTTCTCGTAATATCCTCTGTACCGTTGAATATGAGAGATTGTGCTCTCGAGCAATAGTCCGAATACTTGTCTCAGGCTCTTGCTCGACAGCACGAATCACTTCTTCGGTATTCCGCAAATTTCTTGCGGTTCGGTTTCTTCCAACGTTGTGTTTATTCGGGAGAACATTGCCCGTTTCGAATAATCTTTGGGCTGCTCCGAGTATAACATCAGGCATTGGATGTCTCGCCCGATTTGGGTATAATTCGGCGTATCGTCTTGCAGCAACGTAATGCTGCCCGTCGGATGCACCGAGTGACATTATCATGTCGTAATATTCTTCAATCGTATAGCTTGCCATGTTCTCTTAACTCTTCTTCTAATAATCGAGCGATTATTGATTTCAATATCGATCGTCTCTCCGTATTTATACGATCCTCGCGGGGGTCCATGCCCCCTCCGCGCCTCCCGCGACGAATCCGCGACCCGCGTGTCGCGGGTCGCGTGTCGCGTCGTGTAATAACGTGTCCGCGCGTGTTTCTTTCATCGAGTGATTTTTAATCGCCAACAATTATTATTCGACGGTGATTAATAGTGATTAGTGATAGAGTCATTAGTAAATTTCTCGTCTCATCGAGTGAGTAAATAAATGTGATTACGTTAAAGTTTAATAAAAGAATACAGTTCATGAAAGAAGAAAAACTTTCAGTTAATAATTTAGTGTGGATTTCTTGTCTTTTGCAACGGGATATCTACGTTAAATTTGAGAACGTACGATCTATCGGAAAATTCATTTCTCCTTCAAACAATTACAGCAATACATCAAAAGTCATTGAACAAGGTAATAATAACTATTTTTTGACGTTATGTGAAAACAGATCTCGGGAAGTCAGAGGGACAGTGTGTTAAAGGAAATTCGTGAAAAGAGAGGGGTTTTTAGTGGGTAGGGAGTACCGAGTTGGTAATTCGACTTGGTACTCGAGTCCCACATAACTCACTGGATCGACCGGTGGGTATGCATAAAATGCATTTTCCCCTCTCTCGTAAAAAAAAAAAAAAAAAAAAATTACAGGTGAGTGAGCGAATGAGAGAGAGAGAGTGAGAGAGAGAGAGAGAGAGAGAGAGAGAGAGAGAGAGAGAGACAGACGGACAGACAGACAGACAGACAGAGAGAGAATGTATGTGTTCGCATGTGTGTCTGTGTATAGCGATCAGCTGATCGCAGCAGGCGCCCCGCGTAAGCTCCCGCTTCTGACGGTGAATCGCGCCACCCTTGCCTGCCTCTTGTATTCGACCCGTCATACGTTAACTACTTCCTTTAATAATTCAAAAACTAAGCTTCGGACGAAATTTTGCCGAAGGAAAAATCGTCTTAGAATTGATTCAAGAATATGTCATTTCAGGGACACAGGGACACATTATTTTGAATCACCCTGTATATATATATATGTATATATATATATATATGTATATATATATATATATATATATATATATATATAAGATTATTGAACAAGTCTTGATATGCAAACTGTTTACCGCAAATGTTTCTTACTTTTCTTATTTTTCTTTATTGAATAATGTAAGAATTAACTTGATTAGACGTGCCTGATGATGACGGGAGATCCGCGATGATCAGAATGAATGCGAAAATAAGAAAGAGAAGTGAAAAGAAGACAGAAAAAAAAACATTGCAATGTAAGCTGCATTCCGAAATTCACTGCTAATATTGAAAATCTATAATTCGTATAACATGAGCTATAGATTTCCAATGTTAACAATGAATTTTAAAATCCAATAAAAGAATAATTAACTTACGTTTAGCGAAGTACGGATAATAAACACATTATTACAGGTTATAATAATCGCGTACATATATGATGTGTGAGATTAATTATCATTATTCCGTGAACCGATACAATCATGTATGGCAACAAAGACGAATGCATTAATACTCGAAATATTACTTGAGTTGAACGACACAGTCACATTTCACAGAGAACTAATATTCGCGGTATTATACAGGAATCGAATAAGGCTACATTGGGGAGAGACACAATAGCAAAAACGACACAAAACAAAAATACTACAATAACTACATAAGCAAAACTACAAACGACATGGCACACGGGTAAAACACTTCTGGCAAACGTGTTCTCGATCTCGACCGTTTAAGGTCCCGATCCCGGCATCTCAAGTTGCGTAATATTCTACGGCCAATAGAAGCATGCCACGTCATAGGCGTTACGAACTTTACTTACGGGCTATGTTCCGAAATTCATTGTCTAAATAAATCTATAGTTCATGTTATATATACATGTATTATAGATTTACGTACTAGTAGTGAATTTCGGAACACAGCCTTCCTCACACCAGCGCTTTATTATAACAACGTCAAAGCTCATGCCTTACAATAAAAAAAAATTTTAAATGCTCCATTTAACGTGTTGTTATAGGGAATGTTTACACATTAGGATATTATAACATTAGAATTATAACAGAATTTTTATATGTAACAATTATCATCAAAAAGTAAAATTATTTGAAATTATTTAATAAAATTATCAAACATAGTTTTAAAAAGTTCAACATAGACAATATTTGGTAATTTAAATATAAATTAAAATGTTTTGATCAAAGTGATAAATATTAATCTTATTAAAGACAAGAAAAACGTTTGATTTTTACAATAAATGTGATTTGTTTGCATTTTTAAAGATTAATGTACTAATTTTTTAAAAAATCATTTTACAGATCAATTTTTTATAAGTATTAAAATGATAAAATAATTAATAACATATATAAAATAATATGTAACATATATTATATATAATAAATTAGAACATTTTATAGATATTTTTTATTTAAGATATTCTTTACATATATTCTCTCCCTTTCTTTCGAATGTTTGGTAAATCTTTACTTTAACTTACCCACCTCCAATGACTTTGACCTTGACATATGTTGTCAAGGTCACTACCCTGACCTCCAAAAAGTTTTAGCCGTCGGTCATTGTTTATTAAAAAGTTATAAACAAATAAAGTTTCATAAATTTCACGTAATTTTCGAACATATTACGTACTTAATAAAATGTATTTATAAGAAATATATGTTTATTTAATTACTTTTTATTTTTAATAACAAATATTTAATAAATTATTTAGGGAAAATAAAGAAAAATATCATAACAACAGTATCTCTATCACAAGTGAAGTAAGTAAGCTAAATCAGAAATATATAAACATGTTATTACACAGTGCTTCGCGGTATATCAAACATTCAGTATATTCAAAGTTGTCAAATAGTGAACATGTTGCTTCACGAATTTCTACATTTAACATATAATAAGAATCAGTTATTCAGTATTTCATCAGTTATTCAGTTATCAGTTATTAGATAAGATCAGTTATAAGATCAGTTATGATTATCCTGATCGTTTGGATGCATTTTTCAATATTATGTCTCAAATATATCCTTTAAATGAAAATGTATCTGATAATACAGCATAATAAAAATACATATTAAATACATATTTTAATATATATGTTATAAATAAATTCAGTAATTATATACTTATACGTACGTTCGTTTCTGATAGACCTCTTATGAAAGAATTATAAACCCATGAGAGGTCCATCAGAAACGTATGTGTACACACACAAGACGCACACACACACACACACGCGGGGGGTGCAAGGGGGCCTTCGGCCCCCCCTCCCGCACCACCCCGCCGGTAGGCAAGGTGGACCTCGTTTTATAACTTCAACATCTGTCCATTGTAGCAAAGCAACGTCCACCTAGCCTAATACTTACCGTTCAATGCAATTAATTGTTTCCTTCTTCGTGTATTTCGAGATTGAACCAAATAATTTTTTCGATACTTATATATGCCATACATATTGAAACTGAGTCTTACGTGAGTATTACATTATTGTCAGTTGTATAAAATCTGTATGAATGTTTAACAATGCATTATGTGCGTTATGTGCATCTGAGTCAAAAAATCCATCTACATCATCTGAAATAGAATACATATATACATAAAATATTATGCAGTGATTATATTTAATAGTAAAAAAACACTTTAAATACACAATAGAGTATATATATATATATATATATATATATATATATATAATTATTGAACAAGTGTTACGTCCCCAGTTCCTCAGGACTGGTCTGGAAGTCTTACTTTCCCAGTTGGACGCAATTAATCTCTCAATTTGTTTTAGCGCAACCTGCTAGGCCGGCTATACCCTGGGACGCCGAGAGATTGAAGGTCTGTTGTGCTTCGTAGAGAGGATTCAGAGAGGAATGAGAATAAATATATGGTTTTATATATTGTTTCTTTATTTATTTCTTTCTTTATTTTCTCTTTTCCTTTACAAATTGTATGAATGTTGTTGGTATTTATTTATTAATTAAATTGGGGTTATTCCAAGATCCTCTGAGTGAGGGAATCGTTGAAGTCCAAAGAAATGGTTAAAATTGTGGCTAAAGTATAGTCTGAGAAGGATGGTATCAGTACTGTGTTAATTATAAATTAACGACCCATGGCATTTATCAACCCGGGGTAATTATCGACTCCCGAAAATTACCGATCGATGGTAATGTAGATTTCTGTTTTACCGACCGAGGGAAGTTTAGATTTCTGTTTTACCGACCGATGATAACATCGGTTTTTATATATTACCGACCGATGGTAAGTGATCAACTGATGGTAAGTTATCAACTGATGGTAAGTTTTAACTGGTGTAATTGATAATTATCGACCGATGGTAAGTTAACGATCGATGGTAAGTTAGCAACTGTAGGTATGTATCGACGGTAAATAATTATTGGTCGAAAATAATTATCGACTTGTAGTATGATGGTGTTATCAAGCAGAGACTATATGATTTTATTAAATTGTTAGTTGAGTTAGATTTGCAGTTTCGATTTTGAGTTTAATTTAATTTTTTTTTGATTTGCTGAAAATCGAAGAGGGATTCAAGGAGAAATAAGGAGGTTGGATACGCTGACAAGGTATCCACCTATCAAACGTCTGGCTTAGTATCAACCTTGCAATGTCAGGTTATAATTAATTAAGAGTATTAAAATAATAATTGAAATTATTATAAGCTAAGCCAGTGTATCATCGCTAAATTCTGGGATGTATCTCGTATCTTGAAACCAAGGCTAGATTCAATCAGACGTTCACGTCAACCAGCTCCAAAATTAAAAGACAATCTCATGATAATTGCCAATTAACCGGGCCGAAATTGTATCTTTGCCTCATCAAACGTCGATTGACAGGAGGCCGCTAATTTTTTATTTGCCTCACCAGCTCCAAGTTAAGAGGTAACCTCTATCATCGTAATAAATTCCTCAAGATAACTGCCTTTTCACTGTGCCAGACGTTGGGTTCGCCCTGCCGAAGCAGTTTCGCACTCACTCACTATCAATCGAGTCGTCTTATCAAGGAGATAAGTCCCATAAAAGTCTTTCAATTTGAAATAAGATTTAAATAAATCGTGTGTATAGATGCGGGAATATATCCATATTTGAGTTGAAGGTATAGATTCCCGAAGAATTAAAATTATCATGCAAATTAATTTGATTAGTATTAGTAGTGAGTTGAAATGAAATTGAATTAAGAATTTAGATGAGTGACATTCGGCTGTGTACTTACCAAAAATCTGTTGTACGTTGATGAGTAGAAACTACTTCCTTCCACTGGATGCCGCTACCTCGGTGATGGCTCAGGAAGAGGGTTGCAGTCCAAGAAGTCAAGAGAATTCGTCGTATAATAATCGCTGAGTTTATTGGTTGAGTATAAGTACAGAGTTGTAAGTACAAATGTCAAAATAGGTGAACTGAAGTTAATACTTGAAAAATATTCAACCGAATACGAATTTATTAACTGAGTAATTGTCAACCGAATGCGAATTTATTAACTGAGTAATTGTCAACCGAATGCGAATTTATTAATTGAGTAATTGTCAACCGAATGCGAGGAGGACTGCTCTGCATGGGTTTATATAGTCGTCGGTCCCTACTTTGCGTCTGGGGCCCGATGGTGGAGGATGCGCTTTGATGTGGAGGGAGTAGAGTTGTGATTGGTTCCCTCCTTTGCGTCTGGATGCGCGCGCCTTGGATGACGTGCTTTGATGTCGAGTGGTGATTGGTTCCCTCTGACGTGCTTGGATGAGCGCGCCTCAGAAGATGCGCGCGCCTTAGGCGTGGGCGACGCTGTTGCTATTGGTTCCCTTCTCCGGGCTGGATGCGCGCGCCGCTGGCGTAAGTGTGGGAAGATGCGCGCGCTGCTGGGCGTTGCCGCAGGAATTGGGCGTAGTTTAAGTTGTAGATGGTGGGACTCTTCTGAGTTGGAGTGGGGGCGACGGAGCGGTCAGTATAGATTTGACTATACTTGTTACATCGTATTTTGACATATGTTTTATAACAATTATTTAAGCTATCAGAATTTATGTGCAGTTCATATGCATATATTTCTAGAGACAGGATTTTGAGCTCTAGCTGTTGAAATGTCAACGGAGTTTCTAGCATGCTCCGTTCAGAAGTTCATTTTTATTTTTCTATGTATTATTATGAAAGATGCTTTTCAATATTATTAATAAATTCTGATATCATAATTATTATAATTACAATTATTTTAACATATGAAAATATATATATTTAAGATTACGTGGTGGAATATGAGTATGTATATAAGAATAAATCATGTTTTAGCGTGCAATAATTTATTTTGTATCGCGGTGGGATATATTTGAAAGGGTACTGTAATTTTAATTCACGGTGGGATAAAGTAATGTTAATTAATTGTTTTTAACTATTGATAAATTATTGCGGCTAATTCACGCGGTGGGATATGATTTTAGTAACAAGGATTATTCATTAAGTAAGTGCAATAATTTTTATTCTTTAGATTTAATTTTTAATGTTTATAACCATTGAGTTCTTGAATTTAATAAGGATTATTGCATGTGCTTAATTCTAATATATATATATATATATATATACGTATTAACGGTAAATTCATTGGATAATATAGTGTCTTAATAATATTCATACGAAATAATATTCGAGCGGAATATTCCTTAGCCTTGGGCTTAGAATGCGACGGCTCGGGCGTTTCTAAGAATTGCGATCGATAGGTGCTTCTAGGAATTGCAATCACTTGGCGCTTCTGAGAAGCGATGGAGAAAAATACTTCTAGGAATTGCGCGTTGCATTTAGCCTTGAGTTTATATACGATCGATATGTCGGTAAGATTAGCAACATCATTATCTCGTGCTTGTATTACCCTACGTCGGTAATGTAAGTATTATCATTATCCATTGTCGGTAAGGTAGGTAACATAGTTATCCTACATTGGTAATTATCATGTGTCGGTAAAGTAGGAAATGACTATCCTCAGTCGGTAGTGTCGGTAAATTGTGTTATCATGTGTCGGTAATTTTTATGTCGGTAACATTTACTCTGTCGGTAAGGTAGAAAACTACCTCATCATCTGTTGGTAACTTTTGTGCTGGTGACATTACCTACTGTCGGTAAGGTAGGAATTTTACATTATCTTCTGTCGGTAAGGTAAAAAACTGTATTGTTGGTAATTTATATGCGGACAATATTATCTACCTTAAAATATTTCTATCATCCTCAAGTGAGGTTATGTTATGTATAGCTAGCTTCTTAATAAAGAAAGATTATTTTCGGATACATTGACAATAGCATATCGCGCGGTGGGATAATATTGATGTACTATGAATATTGGCGATAATACATTGCGCGGTGGGATTATATAATAACAAAAAAATTGGCAATAATATATCGCGCGATGAGATTTTAGTTAACAGTAGAAATTATATTGACAATAATACGTAACGCGGTAGGATTGAGATTTATTTGTTCATCGGTGGAATTACAGTTTAAAGATTATAGAGGCAAGTTTTGCGTATTTGAATAAGTAATAAAAATTTTGTTGCGGGACGTAACACAAGTCTTGATATGCAAACTGTTTACCGCAAATGTTTCTTACTTTTCTTATTTTTCTTTATTGAATAATGTAAGAATTAACTTGATTAGACGTGCTTGATTATGACGGGAGATCCGCGATGATCAGAATGAATGCGAAAATAAGAAAGAGAAGTGAAAAGAAAAGACAGAAAAAGAAACTGCAACGTATGCTGCATTCCGAAATTCACTGCTAATATTGAAAATCTATAATTCATATAACATGAGCTATAGATTTCCAATGTTAACAATGAATTTTAAAATCCAATAAAAGAATAATTAACTTACGTTTAGCGAAGTACGGACAATAGACACATTATTGCACCTTGCGGGTTATAATCGCGTACATATATGATATGAGCGATTAATTACACAGGCCCACAAAAAAAAAAAAGTGTCTGACCTCGGCATGCAAAGCATGTTTTCTTACGTATTTTTTTGCGCTGAATCCAAATCTGAAGTCAAAATGGGGGGTTCTCCGGGCCGATTTTGAGTAAATAGCTGTTTAAAGTAAAAAAATTCTGAAAATTAAACACCTAATCTATCATTTTTAAATAAACAATGTACCAAGACCATTTGAGTCTTATTACCCAGAAGACAAAAGGCCCACAGAGCGAGCATTTTGACCCAATAACTCAAAAAACCATAAACCCCAGCCAGGTCAGAGGTCTCAGTTCAAATCTAAACAGGCTATATAACACAATCATCATCAGATCTTACATAGAATGAGAGCCTCAGTTTAAATTTGAGCTGACTATAATTACATAACTCCTAAGCCCCAGGCACACCGGAAGCCTGAGCTAAGTGCAAGCACGGATCCAGGGGGAAAGGGGGGCAATGAGGGTGATCGCCCCCCCCCCAAGGCTCCTGGATGTATCATGAAAATGAAACTTTTTGTGTTAGTTGAGACCTTTTTTTTTAGCTTGAAGACCCTTTTCATACCAATAACATATGATACGCCCCCTCCCACCCAAGGCAGGTGTCTGGATCCATCCTTGCTAAGTGTGCTATAATCACATAACCTCCAAACCTCTGACAGGTGGAAAGTCTATGCTCTTAAAAATATTGTATTCAATTTTTTGCTCTTTTACGTACTTTTTTGTCCTCAAAAGATCTACGTAAGGGATTTCTTTTACGTTTGTCCTTATTTTGAGTCGTGTCTCTTTTTAATGTCCAGCAGAAGTCCGCCATCATGTTGATATCCCATCGTCCTTGATAACGTCTCTCCATCTCTTTAATATCCTGATGGAATCGTTCACCTTGATCTTCATTAAAATTTCCTAGATTTTCTGGGAAAGAATCAAGGTGAGAATCAAGAAAATGTAGTTTAAGGTTCATGAGACACCCTAATTCACGGAAACTCTTTATCATGTTCTTGACAATTTCTTTGTATTGTTCACTCTTGGTATTTCCAAGGAAATTTTCCACAACATTCTTAAAATCAAGCCATGCTCTTTTTTCGACACCTGTCATCGTAGTCGTGAATGTTTCATCTTTCAATAAAGTACGAATCTGTGGTCCATCAAATACACCTTGTTGAACTTTTGCTTCCGACAACTTAGGGAATGCACGTTTGATGTATTCGAAACATTCTCCTTCCTTGTCTAGAGATTTGACAAACTGTTTCATCAGTCCTAATTTGATGTGTAAAGGAGGCAGAAGAATTTTACTCGGCTCAACTAATGGCTATTTTGTAACATTCTTTGTACCAGGCTGCAACGACGTTCTAGCTGGCCACTCTTTTCTTACGTAATGGTTTTGTCGATCTCTGCTATCCCACTCACACAAGAAACATGGATACTTCGTAAAACCTGATTGCTGACCCAGAATCATCGACAGAATTTTTAAATCTCCACAAATTAACCACTTATGCTCTTCATAATTAAGTTTTCTCAATACCATTTCTATGTTTGTATATTCTTCTTTCAATACAGTAGAATGAGCAACTGGGATTGGAGCATATTTGTTGGTGTTGTGTAATAAAACACCCTTAAGACTTCTTGTAGAAGAGTCTATGAACAACCGCCACTCATCAACTTTATATGAAGCTGGTTTTAATTTGTTAATTAATCCTTTTATATCATTACAGTAAACTAAATTAGAGTCTTGAGAGAAGAAACTTCTGTACTCTTTATCTCTGTCTCGATAAAATGCCACTTTAGTTGTTTTAGTCAACATGTTTCTTGATCTCAAATCGAAGGTGAATAACTTAGCTGTTTCTTTGAATACACCCAAATCTCTTATTAAAGTATCAAGTTTTTCCTGCAAATATTATTTCATTTCTTTTTTCGATTCTTGATTGTATAGAATATACTCTTCGGCAGAATCAAGGTAAGAGTACACATTCTTACCGTATTGTTTTGTACACAAAAATAACTGTTATGTAAACTCTTTAGGCTCAAAAGCTTACATAAATGAAGAAAGGTTGAAGCAAGACAAAGAACGATACTTCAAGAGAACTGGATCACTTCTCTTATATTGTGAACAACGCCAATGGTGCCACAAATTTTGATGCATCAAATAGTTAAACTATTTACTTCGAAAAAATTTTTTGTTTCAACTTATTCTCTAGCCAAGTAGAGACTGTTAATAAATCCTGCTACCACGAAGGATAACGAAAACGATGACAACTGCTTCGAAAGAAGATGTGTAGAATGATTCGCTTTTCGTTCCATCGTGGTAACGAAGCCAGCGATGGCGCGCTGCCTTGCAGGGGGACGTTAGGGTGTGAGAATGATGCCGTAGTGTGTCCAACGACGAGTTGACATTGTCCTCGTCAAAGTTGGAAAGCCCTCATGCTTAGACCTAGGGAGGTATGAGGGTTATCACCCCTAGGACGGCTGACTCACCTGCGATCGGAACAGGATCCCTAACGTGCGGGTATTTATATATATTTATGGATTCTAAAAACATACTTTCTTCTACGTCTTCTTCACAACGTACCGCGAATCACAAATGCACTGGTGCACCAGATACTTTTCGTGTAGTCTGTGGGGACCACAAAGTGGCAAAAAAACTCCAAAAATTGACGCATGGAATCAGGTCTTCATATAAAGCATGTTTTGATATGACTGTTCCGCATGAAAAAGCGTGGGCCCCTCAGACCATTTGTAATGCTTGCGCTTCAATGCTAAGAAGATGGAAGGCTCCTGGAAATAAGTTGAAGTTTACTTCTCCCACAATATGGAAAGAACCAAGCAGTAGTGCAGACTATTATTTCTACAATACAGATGTTAGCGGAATTAAACAGATGAAGCCTGAACTTATAGTTTATCCCAAAGTTACAACAGTAACAAGAGCTATACTTGACACAGAAACAAACAGTAATTGTCACTCAACCCAAGATCTTGTTACTGACATGTTAGAGTCGCATGTTGGTGACAGCTCCGAAAAAGACGCAAATTCATACGATGAAATGAATGAAGAAATCGACGGAGATGAAAGTAATGAGGAAGATTCTACCGAAGAGTACGTCCCATACAATCAAGAATCGAAAAAAGAAGTGAAGAAATATTCACAGGAAGAACTTAACGATTTAATAAGAAATTTGGGCTTATCCAAAGAAGCAGCCGAGTTATTGGCTTCAGATTTGAAATCAAGAAATATGTTGACTAAAACAACTAAAGTGGCATTTTATCGAGACAGAGATAAAGAGTACAGAAGTTTCTTCTCTCAAGACTCTAATTTAGTTTATTGTAATGATATAAAAGGATTAATTAACAAATTAAAACCAGCTTCATATAAAGTTGATGAGTGGCGGTTGTTCATAGACTCTTCTACAAGAAGTCTTAAGGGTGTTTTATTACACAACACCAACAAATATGCTCCAATCCCAGTTGCTCATTCTACTGTATTGAAAGAAGAATATACAAACATAGAAATGGTATTGAGAAAACTTAATTATGAAGAGCATAAGTGGTTAATTTGTGGAGATTTAAAAATTCTGTCGATGATTCTGGGTCAGCAATCAGGTTTTACAAAGTATCCATGTTTCTTGTGTGAGTGGGATAGCAGAGATCGACAAAACCATTACGTAAGAAAAGAGTGGCCAGCTAGAACGTCGTTGCAGCCTGGTACAAAGAATGTTACAAAACAGCCATTAGTTGAGCCGAGTAAAATTCTTCTGCCTCCTTTACACATCAAATTAGGACTGATGAAACAGTTTGTCAAATCTCTAGACAAGGAAGGAGAATGTTTCGAATACATCAAACGTGCATTCCCTAAGTTGTCGGAAGCAAAAGTTCAACAAGGTGTATTTGATGGACCACAGATTCGTACTTTATTGAAAGATGAAACATTCACGACTACGATGACAGGTGTCGAAAAAAGAGCATGGCTTGATTTTAAGAATGTTGTGGAAAATTTCCTTGGAAATACCAAGAGTGAACAATACAAAGAAATTGTCAAGAACATGATAAAGAGTTTCCGTGAATTAGGGTGTCTCATGAACCTTAAACTACATTTTCTTAATTCTCACCTTGATTCTTTCCCAGAAAATCTAGGAGATTTTAGTGAAGAGCAAGGTGAACGATTCCATCAGGATATTAAAGAGATGGAGAGACGTTATCAAGGACAATGGGATATCAACATGATGGCGGACTTCTGCTGGACATTAAAAAGAGACACGACTCAAAATAAGGACAAACGTAAAAGAAATCCCTTACGTAGGTCTTTTGAGGACAAAAAAGTACGTAAAAGAGCAAAAAATTGAATACAATATTTTTAAGAGCATAGACTTTCCACCTGTCAGAGGTTTGGAGGTTATGTGATTATAGCACACTTAGCAAGGATGGATCCAGACACCTGCCTTGGGTGGGAGGGGGCGTATCATATGTTATTGGTATGAAAAGGGTCTTCAAGCTAAAAAAAAAGGTCTCAACTAACACAAAAAGTTTCATTTTCATGATACATCCAGGAGCCTTGGGGGGGGGGGGCGATCACCCTCATTGCCCCCCTTTCCCCCTGGATCCGTGCTTGACACTTAGCTCAGACTTCCGGTGTGCCTGGGGCTTAGGAGTTATGTAATTATAGTCAGGTCAAATTTAAACTGAGGCTCTCATTCTATGTAAGATCTGATGATGATTGTGTTATATAGCCTGTTTAGATTTGAACTGAGGCCTCTGACCTGGCTGGGGTTTATGGTTTTTTGAGTTATTGGGTCAAAATGCTCGCTCTGTGGGCCTTTTGTCTTCTGGGTAATAAGACTCAAATGGTCTTGGTACATTGTTTATTTAAAAATGATAGATTAGGTGTTTAAAACTAATTTTCAGAATTTTTTTACTTTAAACAGCTATTTACTCAAAATCGGCCCGGAGAACCCCCCATTTTGACTTCAGATTTGGATTCAGCGCAAAAAAATACGTAAGAAAACATGCTTTGCATGCCGAGGTCAGACACTTTTTTTTTGTGGGCCTGTGTTATCATTATTCCGTGAATCGATACAACCATGTATGGCAACAAAGACGAATGCATTAATACTCGAAATATTAGTTGAGTTGAACGACACAGTCACATTTCACAGAGAACTAATATTCGCGGTATTATACGGGAATCGAATAAGGCTACATTAGGGAGAGACACAATAGCGAAAACGACACAAAGCAAAAATACTACAATAACTACATAAGCAAAACTACAAACGATATGGCACACGTGTAAAACACTTCTGGCGAACGTGCTCTCGATCTCGACCGTTTCGGGTCCCGATCCCGGCATCTCAAGTTGCGTAATATTCTACGGCCAATAGAAGCATGCCACGTCATCGCAATGTATTATAACAATGTCAAAGCTTATGCCTTACAATAGAAAAAAAATTATAAAAGCATACTTTAATAGGATGAATTCGGCCGTCTATATGGCGCTAATACATTCTAAAGGCTAAAGGCATATACATATATAATTAACTAAATGCAATGACAAATATAATAATATAAAATAATATAAATATTTTAACAACGAAATAACTCTCTCTCTCCCTCTTTCTCTCTCTTTCTTTTCTTTCTTTTTCTTTTATTCACAGTACAAATTTATATATTTATTACAATTTTATATTTTCGTAAAATACGTATATGTTTCTCATATAGTAAGTTGTACAATATATAGACCATTTCCAGGAGGCAGTAAAAAACACTTTAAATACATAATGATGCTAACAAGATTGAACAAGTCTTGACACGTATGGCAAACCGTTTGCCGCATGTTTCTTACTTTCCGTTGTTTATTGAATATAATGTAAGAACTTGATGACTTTATTAAATAATGTAAGAGCTTGAAAACTATTTGTTACGCAAAACATATAATTCTCTTCAAAATAAATATAACATTGAATATATAGGAACTAAAATTTTTATATTTCTTAATTTATCTTATTGAACGTAATTTTAGAGTTAAGGAAATTTTTGTTAAATTTTGATTAAAATCATATTAAATCCGACATTTTCGAATAATTTTCAATTAGATATAATTTTTTTATTTATCTAACAATAAGTAAAAATTATCCAAATTATATCGTGTTTGATGTCACTTTAATCGCAAAAATCTCATTATTCATTAAGATTACTTTTTCAAACCGATTAAATGGTAAATAAAAAGTTTGAGTTTTTATTTAATATATAAGATATTTGTATTCTCTTAAAGTATATTGTAGATAAGAAAAAGTTTATCGCTGAAAACGAGAACGAAAGTGAGAATGAATAAAGAGAAGCTGTGCATGATCGTAGAGTTTCGAAGTTTCTTACGCGAGATTTTTCTATAGTAGTTTATGACTATTATCTTATTACAGAAAATAAAACTTTTATATTTTACATTTTATTCGTTTCAAAATAATTACCATTTCATACGTAGTACACGTATGCTCACGTGCGCGCGCGCACAAACTAAATTATTTTATTTGGTTTTAGTTATTTTATTTTCTATATATAATAGTTTGAACAAACAGAAAAATAGTTTATTAAAAATATATACATTATCCTTTTTGCTTTATCGCAGAAATGCATAACATTTCATGTGCATATTATATACATAAAAATATTTCAATAATAACATAAATTGTGCGCGTAGTATTATTTTAAACGACAAATAAAACTCGCGTAAAACTGAAAAAGAACAAAACATGTTTATACAGGAATGTTATATACAGGAAATGTGCTTTTTATTTATAATATATGGATATACGGATAGATCGATGTGGACATGCATCAAACATCAAATGAGTTTATTAATCGAAAAGTGAATATAGCTAATACAGATATGAATCAACCCAGACAACACAAAAAGTCTAAAAGATGTCTTAAAGTTGTCTTTTAGACGTCTTTTGGATATATACTGTCTAGGAAGTGATCAATATGCTGCGTTTTGATATTCATTACTCATAGACATAGTATACATGGACTCCGAAGGACCTTTGTTTTGCCGTCTAATTGAGTGAAGCCAATATTTAAAACAAAAAGAAAGAGAGCGAGAATAGAGGGGCTCGTTTCCTTTCTCTCTTTCTTTTTTTTTATAATTCATCTGCGCAGAAAAAGACAAAGAACAGAGAGGTTAGATTATCTGTCTCTTTCTATACGTTGGCTTCACTTTTTTCGCCATATGCGAAGTCTATGTATATTACATCCTGTCATTACTATAGTGTACGTGACGTAAATTATAGATTTGCTAAGGGCCCTGGTACACAAAAATACGTAAGCAGTAAAACGTAAGCAGTAAGGAAATTAATTAATCGGAATTCTAATCGTGATTGGTCAATTTGCTTACTGACTACGTTTCACTGCTTACGTTTTTTTGTGTGCCATGGCCTTAATACTGAAAATCTATAGTTTTTGTCTATAGAGTTATATGTATATATATACAGGGCGATCCTGAAAAACGTTATGTCTTTAAAATGACGTATTCCTGACACCATTCTAAGACAATTTTTCCTTTACCAAAATTTGATTTGAAGCGTAGTTTTTGAATTATGAGCAAAAATAGTTAGTAAATCACGCGTCGGGTACAGAAGGCAGGCAGGAGCGGCGCGGCGTGCCGCGAGCGCGGGCGCAGCTGACCGCCCGACGGGTGATTATCACCGCATGAGTCGCTAACTATTTTATCTTATAACATAAAATTATGCTTTAAATAAAATTTTGATAAAGAAGAAAATGTCTTAGAATTACGTCAGAAATACGTGTTCCTTAAAATAACGTTATTTTAATAATGAAAAGTTGTTCCGGATCGCCGGCCGTCCGACGTTGCAATCAGCTGATTGCTACACGCGATGTGTGTATGGCGGAGTGTGTGCGTAAGAGAGAGAGAGAAAGAGAGAGAGAGAGGGAGGGTAGGAGGGACAGACATTCATACACACGCACGCACTTTTTTCTCGCTCTCTTTCTCTCTTTTACGCAACACTCATACACTCTCTCATTCAGTCTCTCACTCACACTCTCTCGGTCACTCACTCACTCACTCACCTGCTTACTCACTTGCTCACTCACCTTGTAGCAGCGTAGCGAATCTTCATGCTATGTATTGTTGTTATCTGCTGCACGGTTATGATTGCTAGAGATGCGCGACACATCGAAATTTTTTCGATTATTAATCTCACACTCGATTGACACAATACAGATTACACGATAACGAGTTTACTGTTTATTCACTCACTATTGATTTATCGATACCAAAAATTACTTTCAAAGAAACGCGAATGCAAACAACACATGACTCGACGCGAAGCGACGGACCGCGGAGACTGCGCGACCACAAGAGTTATGTTGCCAGAAACGCGACACGCGACATCTAACAAACGACTTGCGCGTGGCGCGTGATTGACGCGAGATAATACGAACGATCGGCTAAAACCTTCGCATTGCGAATGCGGTAGAAAACATGAAACGTATAATGACATACTTAAAAAATTAATTATTTATTATAAATAATAACTATTTCTAATTATAATAAATAATTATTATTTATTATAATAATAACTATTTCTAATTATAATAAATAATTATTATTATAATTAGAAATAGTTATTATTTATAATAAATAATTAATTTTTTAAGTATGTCATTATACGTTTCATGTTTTCTACCGCATTCGCAATGCGAAGGTTTTAGCCGATCGTTCGTCTTATCTCGCGTCAATCACGCGCCACGCGCAAGTCGTTTGTTAGATGTCGCGTGTCGCGTTTCTGGCAACATAACTCTTGTGGTCGCGCAGTCTCCGCGGTCCGTCGCTTCGCGTCGAGTCATGTGTTGTTTGCATTCGCGTTTCTTTGAAAGTAATTTTTGGTATCGATAAATCAATAGTGAGTGAATAAACAGTAAACTCGTTATCGTGTAATCTGTATTGTGTCAATCGAGTGTGAGATTAATAATCGAAAAAATTTCGATGTGTCGCGCATCTCTAGCAATCATAACCGTGCAGCAGATAACAACAATACATAGCATGAAGATTCGCTACGCTGCTACAAGGTGAGTGAGCAAGTGAGTAAGCAGGTGAGTGAGTGAGTGAGTGACCGAGAGAGTGTGAGTGAGAGACTGAATGAGAGAGTGTATGAGTGTTGCGTAAAAGAGAGAAAGAGAGCGAGAAAAAAGTGCGTGCGTGTGTATGAATGTCTGTCCCTCCTACCCTCCCTCTCTCTCTCTCTTTCTCTCTCTCTCTTACGCACACACTCCGCCATACACACATCGCGTGTAGCAATCAGCTGATTGCAACGTCGGACGGCCGGCGATCCGGAACAACTTTTCATTATTAAAATAACGTTATTTTAAGGAACACGTATTTCTGACGTAATTCTAAGACATTTTCTTCTTTACCAAAATTTTATTTAAAGCATAATTTTATGTTATAAGATAAAATAGTTAGCGACTCATGCGGTGATAATCACCCGTCGGGCGGTCAGCTGCGCCCGCGCTCGCGGCACGCCGCGCCGCTCCTGCCTGCCTTCTGTACCCGACGCGTGATTTACTAACTATTTTTGCTCATAATTCAAAAACTACGCTTCAAATCAAATTTTGGTAAAGGAAAAATTGTCTTAGAATGGTGTCAGGAATACGTCATTTTAAAGACATAACGTTTTTCAGGATCGCCCTGTATATATATATATATATACAGGGTGAGCCATTTTAATTAACGCACGCAATTATTTCGGAAACAAAGCATTTTAGAGAAAAATATTTCAGACAAAAGTTTTATGGTTTCGAGGGAGCCATAAGATGGTATCATTGGTTTGACACTGAAGAGTCATTTGAAGGTCACGTGAAGGTCACTTCAATTTTTTTAAATGGAACATCCTATATATTTTTGCACACTCGTGTAGCTTATCTCGAGAGCTTTCCAAAACACTATAATTAAGTACCTTTTCGTTAAGTACTTTTTGAGTTATGAGGCTTGAAATAATTTCTTAATTTTACATAAACCGTAAAATATCTTGTAAAATATTCATTTTTCGATTATCTTACCTTAATACTTTTACGTACAAAATAATGAGAGGAATCAATTGGTCTAAAGAAAACACATAGTTGTTTTGAAGAAAAAATATGTAATTTGCAATTAACAATTCCATATTTTTTCTTAAAAACAACTATGTGTTTTCTTTACACCAATTGATTCCTCTCATTATTTTGTACGTAAAAGTATTAAGGTAAGATAATCGAAAAATGAATATTTTACAAGATATTTTACGGTTTATGTAAAATTAAGAAATTATTTCAAGCCCCATAACTCAAAAAGTACTTAACGAAAAGGTACTTAATTATAGTGTTTTGGAAAGCTCTCGAGATAAGCTACAAGAGTGTGCAAAAATATATAGGGTGTTCCATTTAAAAAAATTGAAGGGACCTTCACGTGACCTTCAAATGACTCTTCAGTGTCAAAACCAATGATACCATCTTATGGCACCCTCGAAACCATAAAACTTTTGTCTGAAACATTTTTCTCTAAAATGCTTTGTTTCCGAAATAATTGCGTGCGTTAATTAAAATGGCTCATCCTGTATATATATATATATATATATATAAAGGGTGACCCATTTTAACTTAGGCAGCCAAATAACTCGAAAAATAAGCAAGATAGAGAAAAATGTTTTAGACAAAAGTTGTATGGTTTCGAGGGGGCCATAAGATGGTATCATTGGTTTGACCTTGAAGAGTCATTTGAAGGTCACGTGAAGGTCACTTCAATTTTTTTAAATGGAACATCCTATATATTTTTGTACATTCTTGTAGCTCATCTCGAGAGCTTTCCAAAACACTATAATTAAGTACCTTTTCGTTAAGTACTTTTTGAGTTATGAGGCTTGAAATAATTTCTTAATTTTACATAAACCGTAAAATATCTTGTAAAATATTCATTTTTCGATTATCTTACCTTAATACTTTTATGTACAAAATAATGAGAGGAATCAATTGGTCTAAAGAAAACACATAGTTGTTTTGAAGAAAAAATATGGAATTGTTAATTGCAAATTACATATTTTTTCTTAAAAACAACTATGTGTTTTCTTTACACCAATTGATTCCTCTCATTATTTTGTACATAAAAGTATTAAGGTAAGATAATCGAAAAATGAATATTTTACAAGATATTTTACGGTTTATGTAAAATTAAGAAATTATTTCAAGCCTCATAACTCAAAAAGTACTTAACAAAAAAGTACTTAATTATAGTGTTTTGGAAAGCTCTCGAGATAAGCTACAAGAATGTGCAATGACAAATAGTAGGTTCCATTTAAGAAATTAAAGGTGACCTTCATGTGACCTTCAAATAACTCTTCAAGGTCAAACCAATGATACCATCTTATGGCCCCCTCGAAACCATAAAACTTTTGTCTGAATCATTTTTCCGTATCTGTCTTAGGTACAAAGAAATTTGGGTGCATAGATTAAAATGGCCCACCCTGTATATACAGCGTGGCCCATTTTAATCCATCCAGTCGAATATCTCGAAAACCAAGCCCGGGAGAGAAAAATGTTTCAGACAAAAGTTATTTGGTTTCGAGGGGGCCATAAGATGGTACCATTGGTTTGACCTTGAAGAGTCATTTGAAGGTCTCGTGAAGGTCACTTCAATTTTTTTAAACGGAACACCCTATATATTTTTGCATATTCTTGTAGCATATCTCGAGGGCTTTCCAAAACACTATAATTAAGTTAGTTTTCATTAAGTACTTTCCGAGTTATGAGGCTTGAAATCATTTCTTAATTTTACATAAACCATAAAATATCTAGTAAAATATTCATTTTTCGATTATCTTATCTTAATACTTTTATGTACAAAATGATGAGAGGAATCAACTGGTGTAAAGAAAAAACATAGTTGTTTTTAAGAAAATATATGTAATTTGCAATTAACAATTACATATTTTTTCTTGCAAATAACTGTATGTTTTCTTTACACCAATTGATTACTTTCATTATTTTGTACATAATAGTATTAAGGTAAGATAATCGAAAAATGAATATTTTACTAGATATTTTATGGTTTATGTAAAATTAATAAATGATTTCATGCCTTATAACTCAAAAAGTACTTGAGGGAAAAATATTTTATTATAGTGTTTTGGAAAGCCCTCGTGATAAGCTACAAGAATATGAAATAAAAAATAGGGAGTTCCATTTAAGAAATTGACGTTGACCTTCACGTGACCTTCAAATAACTCTTTAAGGTCAAACTGATATCGCCATGTAATGCGTTACTTGAAACCTTACAACTTTTGTATGTAACATTTTTTTTTAAATGCGTATTTTTCGAAATATTAAGGGGTTTCCACACTTTTGGAAAACCCTGTGTATGCAGGGTGTCCCATTTTAAATAACGACCTCAAATATCTCCCGAATAATACGTTTTACAGAAAAATGTTTCAGACAAAAGTTGTATGGTTTTGAGGGGGCCATAAGACGGTACCATTGGTTTGACCTTGAAGAGTCATTTAAAGGTCACGTGAAGGTCACTTCAATTTTTTTAAATGGAACACCCTATATATTTTTGCACATTTTTGTAGCTCATCTCGAGAGCTTTCCAAAACACTATAATTAAGTTAATTTTCATTAAGTACTTTCCGAGTTATGAGGCTTGAAATAATTTCTTAATTTTACATAAACCGTAAAATATCTTGTAAAATATTCATTTTTCGATTATCTTACCTTAATACTTTTATGTACAAAATAATGAAAGGAATCAATTGGTGTGAAGAAAACACATAGTTATTTTTAAGAAAAAATATGTAATTTTTAATTGCAAATTACATTTTTTTTTTCGAAACAATTGTGTTTTCTTTACACCAATTGATTCCTCTCATTATTGTGTACATAAAAGTATTAAGGTAAGATAATCGAAAAATGAATATTTTACAAGATATTTTACGGTTTATGTAAAATTAATAAATGATTTCAAGCCTCATAACTCGGAAAGTACTTAATGAAATCTAACTTAATTATAGTGTTTTGGAAAGCTCTCGAGATGAGCTACAAGAATGTGCTAAAATATATAGGGTATTCCATTTAAAAAAATTGAAGTGACCTTCACGTGACCTTCAAATGACTCTTCAAGGTCAAACCAATAGTACTATCTTATGGCCCCCTCGAAACCATACAACTTTTGTCTGAAACATTTTTCTGTAAAATGTATTATTCGTGAGATATTTGAGATCGTTATTTAAAATGGGACACCCTGTATATATATATATATGTATATATATATATATATATATATACACACACACACACACAAAGTGCTCCATTCCCATACGGAAAATAATTAGTATTAGATATTTACTAGATATCCTTCATGGGCATTAAAGATACCCATGAATATACGAAAAACAGTCATTAGAGATGCTGTAGATGTCCAAATGTCCGCAATTCGAAGTTTCATAGATATCTACAGCATATGTAAACCAATATCCTGTAGATATCCGTACAACATTCAATGGATATTTATATAGATATATTTATTATTAATATAGATACATTTACTATTATGTATTGATCTTTATTTTTGCATGGATTATTCTTCTTCTTCTATGATACATATATGACGGAATTCACCATAAAAATTCACCATAAAAATTCACCATAAAAAAATTAACCGTCTGCGGTTTATTTTTAGAGCTCTGGGGCTCCTCTCAAAAGATAGAAGAGATACGACTATAACAGTCTTCGAGCTAATGTGCTCTTTAACCGATAAGCCATGACTCGCGGGATCAGTGCCGCGGCCTTATATACTGTCTTAGATGGATCCTACTTTTGAGTTAGGCGTTTTTCTTTTCGCCACCTAGCGGCAAGGCGTGAAACTTGTAGAAATATATGAATATCCATTGGATATCTTTGGTAGTTACTTGGTGAATATACACTCACACTCAAAAAAACGAACTACTAAATTTTAGCAAAATATTTTAACACCTTTTAATGGCAACAAATCAGCAAAAAAGCACCGTATTGATATGAAATAAAGCTCAAATTAAACAATCTTCTTAAAAATTAAAAAAATCAAATTTGAGTTACAAAAAATGTTTTACAAAATGACGAATGTTAAAAATAGACTTCGAGAAATAGAAAACAAATTTTTTTTTTAAACTGCTGCATTGCTCAGGAAAATCGGCTTCCAGGTGCAAAAATGTTTTTAAGCTTATTTATTTCTTAACAAATCCATATTTTAATAAATTTTCTACGACTTCTTTTGATAAAGTTATACCGTTTTGAAGAAAATGTTACAAAATAAAACTTTCTTTGTAAAATCTGCAATTCAGAAACAAATTATCATGGAAAACTTTTTCAAAAAAGAAGTTAAAGTGTAACTCGACCCAAGATTCTTCACGTAGAAATAGACGGTCAGATTTAAATCTTTCCTCAAAATGAGATATAACTTTATCAAAGAAGATCGTAGAAAATTGATTAAAATATGAATTTATTAGGAAATAAATGAGCTTTTGGTAATTATGCATGGTAAATATACCAAATAGGGGACCGAGCCCCAATAACCTTGACCTTGACATATGTTGTCAAGGTCACTGTCCTGAGTAACATTCAAAAGATTTTAGCCGTCGCTCGTTGTTTATTAAAAAGTTATTAACAAAAGAATTTCACAATTTTAATGCTTTTTATCTCTGAAAATATTGATTTGAGAAACAAAATTTTAAGCAAAAAATAAAGCCGCTGAAAAACTACAAAAAAGGTTATATGCATTTTTTTCATAAACCTACTATTTTAGCTGTTATATAAAAAAATAATTATTTTAAATATATACATTTAATACAATTTAAATTTATATAGAATTTAATACAATTTAATACAATTAAAAAATATCACAAATGTATGTGTACACACACACACGCGCGCGCGCGCGGGGGAGTACAAGGCCGAAGGCCCCCCCTTGCACCCCCCGCGCGCGCGCGCGCACGTGTGTGTACACATACATTTGTGATATTTTTTAATTGTATTAAATTATATATAAATTTAAATTGTTTAGTCAGGTTATTTGTTTAAAAACACAGATTATAAGAAATAAATAAAAGTATAGTGTAGAACAAGGAAGAGAAGTAATGTGTAATAATGTATCAAGGAAGTGACATATTAAAAGTTATTGTCAAGCGACGCAGCAGCGTCGCGACGCCAAGTACATTTATTAGTATTATATAAAAACACAGATTTGTGACACTTAACGACAACCAAGTGGACTGTGAATTTTGTAATATTCATCAATCAAAAGGTAAATATTGTGAAATTTTTCTCATTTCTGTTTAGACATATTATATATTAATATTAATAAAGAGAATAGATAGTTATCATTTTGTGGAATATAATTATTATGTAATTTATAATTATATATATATATGTGTGTGTGTGTGTGTGTGTGTGTGTGTAGAAATTTACATATTTGACTGCGCAACCATAATTATAGTTACATAGACATCTATTACATTTGCCTGCATAGACACAAATATAGTTATGCAGAAATATTCCCTACATGTATAATTATATATATATTTATAATTATATATATATATATATATATATATATAATTATACATGTAGGGAATATTTCTGCGTAACTATATTTGTGTCTACGCAGGCAAGTGTAATAAATGTCTATGTAACTATAATTATGGTTGCGCAGTCAAATATGTAAATTTCTACACACACACACACACATATGTATATATATGTATATAATTATGTACTATAGAACTATAGAGTTATAGATATACATACTTATGCAACAAAACGTTTATAAAAAAATATCCCTAAAAATTATTTATCTCAAAAAATATATGTAAATTTTACAAAAAGATGTGAAATCCCTCTAAAAAAAACCTTACAAAGGTAATAAAAATACGCCAAGTACATAAAAAATGTCACGGACGACTTCCGCGCGATTTGCCGTCGGATAGTCCGAGTCGGGAGCAGAGTTCGGTGGGCGGTCGAAATAAACGAGAGCATGTGTAAATGAGAAAAGAAAAGAATGATAGTTTATTAAATGTTACACTGTTGTTCGTGTCGCGTGGATATAATGGGCGAGCGCGAACTACTCGTTGCTTCGTTCGCCTGCAATCGGATTCGGTTCGCGAGATGTACAGCTTTAAGTCGCGTTTCGATATATCTCGCCACGCGTTCGTACGATATGATGCTTGTATACCGCGCGTGTTTACAATTCACCGCGGTCAATGACCGTTTGACGTAGCGCGTGTCTCGGCGGTTTTTGTCGCGCGTCTGGGCGATAGGTCTAGCCCCGTTTTTACGCGTATCGTAGCGTCGTTTTCGCGGAAATGTTTTTATGTTTCCCGGTTTCGGATGGAATGTTCTCGGGAACGCCGTGCCGATGAGAATTCTCGTCCGAGGTAGCTCTCCTCTCTACCTCGAGTTAGATGCACCGGCGTTTAGGCGGTCGGATGTTAGACCGATATCGAGATCTCTCGATCGAACCGGAATGCACTCTGATTCGGTTTCTCTCGGTCGGAAGAATGCTCAGATGGAAGGAGCCTATGTCAAGAATAGAGAGTGCTCGATGGAGGAAGAGTTCTCTCTACCTCCGGATCTTGATAGCTGGCTAATTCTTTGGAGCGGTCTAGGTTTCGGATCATTTCATTTGCGTGAGCGGATAGGAAAAATAGGTACTTAATTTGCCGAATGCAGCCTTTTTATACCGGCTAATTACCCGCGTCGGAGCGCGGCGGTATTACCCCTTCCGAACGGGTTTCGGAAAAACGGTACGGTCGGGCCCGTTCGGAGGGGTTCGGGAAGTTCGCCGAACGCGGGCTTTCGCCGGTCGGCGGTTCGGGCCGCATCGGCGACGCTCGGTCGTTTACGGCTAATTTAGCCTAACGGCTTAAAGTCGTTTATGCGGTACGTGTTTAAACGTTTTAAAAATGTGGGCGCACCGCGCTCCTGCCTCTGCCCGGCGGGTGTTTTGCCGGGCGGCAGCTTCCGGCGGATCGCATGTCGGGAAAACGATGCATCTCAAGGGGGTGCACGGGGTGCATCGTTACATCACCCCTCCTTAGAATTGTGCCTGAATTCGAGGCACTTTACATGCTCGCTGTTCGGAACGGCGGTCGGACGGATGGATCTGTGGACGGACGGACAAGCGGGCGGTCGGACGCTTTAATTTATTTTCCGCTTGTATCGGAGTTTTCCGTCCCCGGAAAATCGCAGGATCCACCGCCCCTGCGGCGTTCGCGGCTTGTAACGCCGGCTCACATATACCGCGAAGTGCGGTACTTCCACGATGAGGCCGGGCTCTATCTCGACCTTGATGGGCGGAGCTGTTAAGGGCCCCATCGGTCGCAAGATCTCCTCCCTCGGCCCGATTGTCGCCTTTGTTGGTGGTGGCGGTGGCCTCTCAAAAGGCCTCGTCGAACGCCTGGCTGGTGGTGGCGGCGGTTGTGCCAGGAAAATCTCCCGCTTCCTGGCGTTTTCTCGGTCGGAACGCTGAACTATCGTTCCAACTCGGGGCGGCCGCGACTGCGGCGGCTGCTGCGGCTCAGGTGGCGGAGCCGGTGGCGCGGGTTGCGCCTCGGTGTCGGCGGGTTCGCCGAGGTACTCCTCGATAGCTTTTAGTATATCTTCGCTGCTCGACATTTCGAATTGAAGTGACGCTCAAGTCACTCGCTTTCGTCTTCGCTATCGTTATTGTTGTTATTGTTGTTGTCCTCGTCCTCGTTGTCGGTTTTCGCCGATTTTAAATCTTGGATATGTATGTGTCGGAGCCACTTTCCTCGCTTGCTCCGAAGATCCACGATGACGGGCGACATTACCCGACGCACCTCGTACGGTCCGCTGTATTTCGGCGCGAGTTTCGCGTTGAAATTGTCCGCTTTTTTCGATAGGTGGTAGCTTCGTCTCCATACCCATTCGCCCATTTTTGGTTTCCAGGCTCTCCTCCTCAAGTCGTAGAAATGTTTCTGCTTCTCGAAAGCCCTGGCGAGGTGGATCTTGACTAATTCGTTCGCGTCTTGCAACTGTTTTTTGATTGTTTCGGGAGCTGGTGCTTGCTCGTTCGGCGGGTTGTTGGCCACTGGCGAAATTAGTTCGCGGCCGCAATTCAAAAACGCGGGTGTAAATCCCGTTGCGTCGTGTACTGCCGTATTATATGCGAACTGGAGCGCCTCTAATTTCTCATCCCAGGTCCTTTGATCTTTCCCAACGTATTGGCTGACCATCGTTTTAATTGAGCGGTTAGTCCTTTCTACTGGGTTGCAGTGTGGCGCGTATGCTGGTGTAGTTATATGCCTTATGTTGCACTCTTCTAGGCGTTGCTCCAGTTGTCGTGAGCGTAATTGAGTGCCGTTGTCTGATAGGATGCTCTCCGGTTTTCCGTGTCGTAGGATTATCTTATTTGTTACCGCTTGTGTGACGGCGTCGGCTGTGGCTCGGCGCAATGTCGTGAGCTCTGTCCACTTGGAAAACCGGTCCTGCATTACTAGCAGCCACGTGTGCCCTTTTTTCGATCTCGGCATTGGTCCGATCAGGTCGATGCAGACCTGCTGCCAGGGGCGTTTCACCTCGGTCGCGTGTAGTTTTCCCGCCGGTTTTTCCTGGGATGCCTTGTAGCTCTGGCAGTTCTCACAATTTCGGACATATTTCGCGATGTCTCTGAACATTCCCGGCCAATAGTGCCCTTCGGCGATTCTGGCTATTGTTTTTGCAATGCCGAGATGTCCTGCTGTTGGCTCATCGTGATATATCCGCAGCACTTGTTGCCGTACCGGTGTCGGAACGCACAGTTTCCACTGCGCATCGCCGCTCGTCTCCTTGAAGTCTAGCATGTGTAAGATGTGTCTGTACAATTTTCTTTCGTGTATTTTGTACTCTGGTCTGGCGGCTGGATCCTGTCGCACCTCCTCCATAATACGGTCGTACCACCGGCAACGTCGAGTGTTGATTGCGCAAACTTCGGGGTATCGTGACAACGCGTCTGCCACGCGATTTTGTACCCCGCGACGGTACTTGATGTCGAACTGGTATTATTGTAACTCGAACACCCAGCGTCCGAGTCGGTGAGTCTAGTTTCTGAAGCCATTTTAAGGCCTGATGGTCGGTTATTACTGTGAAGGCGTAGCCTTCCAGATAACTCTTCATCCGCCGGATTCCCCAGACGATCGCTAGGCATTCGAGTTCGGTCGCGGTGTAGTTTCGTTCTGCCGTATTTAATGTTCGACTCGCGTATGCTATTACCCGTTCACCGTCTTCGTGCTGTTGCGTTAGCACTGCCCCGAGGCCGGAAATGCTTGCATCGGTTTGCAGCACGAAGCGCTTTGTAAAATCCGGACAGGCTAAAACTGGGGCGGAGACCAATTTAGCCTTTAGCGTACGGAATGCCTCGGCCTGTTCCGTTCCCCACGTCCAGCGCGCGTTCTTTTTCGTGAGTCGCGTAAGCGGCGCGGCGATTTCGGAGAAACTCGCAATGAATCGCCGATACCAAGAGGCCATCCCAATGAACTGCCGAATTTGCTTTACGGTTCGTGGTTCGGGCCAGTCGGCCACGGCGCTAACTTTTTCGGGGTCCGTTCTAATCCCCTCCCTATCGATGATGTGCCCAAGATATTTTAATTTGTCGACGCAAAATTTGCACTTGTCTGGGTTCAGCCGTAGTTGTGCATTGCGAAGGCGGCGGAAGGTCTCGGTGAGCAGCTCGAGGTGTTCGTTGAACGTTTTACTGATTACTATAATATCGTCCAAATAAACAAAGACGTGAGGTTCTAAATCCGGCCCGAGGACTGTGTCCAATAATCTCTGAAATGTGGCTGGTGCCGAATGTAATCCGAACGGCATTACCGTAAACTGGTAAAGCCCTTTACCCGGAATTGTGAATGCGGTTATTGGTCGGCTTTTCGGCGCGAGTGGCACTTGCCAATATCCGCTCTTCAAATCGAGCGTGGACAAATAGCGTGCTTCCCTTAGTTTGTCTAACGTCGCGGTAATTTGCGGTAGCGGGTATGCGTCTTTGTGCGTCACGTCGTTTACTCGTCGAAAGTTGATGCAAAACCGAAACTTTCCATCTTTCTTTTTTACTATCACGATGGGAGAACTCGACGGGCTATGTGATAGCTTGATTACGCCTTGTTTTAACATCTCGTCCACCTCTTGATTAATAATGGCCTGCATGGCCGGATTGCGTGGTCGGTATCTTTGTTTGATCGGTGTACTGTCTCTTAGTCGAATGTTATGTTCGACCTTGTTGGTGGGCCCGCGGACCTCTTCGAATTTGACGAGTTCTATTTCCAGAAATTCTTGTAATTTCTCTTTCTCGTTTGTGGTTTGCACTGCCAGCCCTCCGGTCGCACCACTTCTTTATATATTTTGGCGGGGGCGGGACCCCTAATTGCAAACGGAACTGCAAGTCGATCCCGATAATCACCTTGTCCTCCACATCCTCCATGTGGGAGGATAAAAAAGTTGTGACTTATCGTTTGATTTCCCACTCGCAGCGGAATTTCCATATACCCGTGTGTCTCGCCCGTGGCCCCGTTTGCTAGGCACACTGCCCCCTTATCTCCTTTAATTTGGAAACCTTCTGTGGACAGGACTTCCAACGTGTGATGGTTGATTAGCGAAATTTCCGATCCACCATCTATCAGGGCGTTGTATTTCCGTCCCTGAATCTCAATTTCTATGTGCGGTCGCGGTGTAAATTTTATGCGGGGCTCGGAGTTGTGTTCGCGGCCGCGTTTCCTCCGGCCCCAGAGGCGTTTCCCGCCTGCGGATGGCAGTTTTTCGTGAGGACTCCGTCCCGGCCGCACTGTGAGCAAAACTTTTTTGCTTGCCTCCGGCACTGCGCGCGCGTGTGTCCTCTTTGTTTGCATCGCCAGCAACAATCTTTTTTATTATACACCGATGCTACTGACGATACCGCGGTGTCTTTTTCTCGCTTCGTTGCCTCCTTTTATTCCTGAAGTATATCTTCGAATTCCGCGGCCCGTGTTTGTAAATCCGCTATATTTTGTACGTCATCGATCCTCACGTAATGCTTATAAGCCGGGTTGATGTTCTCGTAGATCACGTCGAGCTGCTCGTCCCGCGAGTATCCCCCAGCCCGGCGCATCAAAGTCATCATAACCGTGACGTATTGTGCAAATTTTTCCGTCGGTTGTTGATGTCGCCCCATAATTTCACGACGTAACGTGGCCGCGTATCGGCGTGGCAAAAATTGTCTCCGGAAATCGCGTTCAAAATCGTCCCACGCCTCCCAGGAATCTCGATAATTTCTAAACCACAGGAGGGTATCTCCTTTTAACAATTCCGGGAGCCCTTGTAAAAGTTGCGTCGGTGAGAACCCTGCCTGTCTCAATTCCCCTACCCTTTCCAAAAATGCGGCAGGGTCGCGGCCATCAAAGTGGCATCCCCATTCACGTATTTGATTTATTGTTTTCCCCTCGTACGAAAAACCCATATCCGTGGCGGTGGGTGTCCGAAATTCTACGTTTGCCGGTGGGACTAACAAGCGGGGTATCGCCCCTTGGGCGCCTACTTCCCCCGCGTACGCCTCGAGTGCGTTAACTTGTTCAGGATGTTCCTCTGCGAATCGGTTTATTCGTTTGCGAAGTTCCTCCAACGTACCTGCGTCTTCTAAATTAAGCGCTTTCGCCATTGCGATTAACTGTTCTTTATTCAGTTTATATACCCACGATCTCATCCTTCTCACTCACACGTTTTCTCGTATTCCAGTCCTTAGACTGTTCGGGCGCCAATGTCACGGACGACTTCCGCGCGATTTGCCGTCGGATAGTCAGAGTCGGGAGCAGAGTTCGGTGGGCGGTCGAAATAAACGAGAGCATGTGTAAATGAGAAAAGAAAAGAATGATAGTTTATTAAATGTTACACTGTTGTTCGTGTCGCGTGGATATAATGGGCAAGCGCGAACTACTCGTTGCTTCGTTCGCCTGCAATCGGATTCGGTTCGCGAGATGTACAGCTTTAAGTCGCGTTTCGATATATCTCGCCACGCGTTCGTACGATATGATGCTTATATACCGCGCGTGTTTACAATTCACCGCGGTCAATGACCGTTTGACGTAGCGCGTGTCTCGGCGGTTTTTGTCGCGCGTCTGGGCGATAGGTCTAGCCCCGTTTTTACGCGTATCGTAGCGTCGTTTTCGCGGAAATGTTTTTATGTTTCCCGGTTTCGGATGGAATGTTCTCGAATGGAACGCCATGCCGACGAGAATTCTCGTCCGAGGTAGCTCTCCTCTCTACCTCGAGTTAGATGCACCGGCGTTTAGGCGGTCGGATGTTAGACCGATATCGAGATCTCTCGATCGAACCGGAATGCACTCTGATTCGGTTTCTCTCGGTCGGAAGAATGCTCAGATGGAAGGAGCCTATATCAAGAATCGAGAGTGCTCGATGGAGGAAGAGTTCTCTCTACCTCCGGATCTTGATAGCTTGCTAATTCTTTGGAGCGGTCTAGGTTTCGGATCGTTTCACTTGCGTGAGCGGATAGGAAAAATAGGTACTTAATTTGCCGAATGCGGCCTTTTTATACCGGCTAATTACCCGCGTCGGCGCGCGGCGGTATTACCCCTTCCGAACGGGTTTCGGAAAAACGGTACGGTCGGGCCCGTTCGGAGGGGTTCGGGAAGTTCGCCGAACGCGGGCTTTCGCCGGTCGGCGGTTCGGGCCGCATCGGCGACGGTCGTTTACGGCTAATTTAGCCTAACGGCTTAAAGCCGTTTATGCGGTACGTGTTTAAACGTTTTAAAAATGTGGGCGCACCGCGCCCCTACCTCTGCCCGGCGGGTGTTTTGCCGGGCGGCAGCTTCCGGCGGATCGCATGCCGGGAAAACGATGCATCTCAAGGGGGTGCACGGGGGGGGGGGTGCATCGTTACAAAAATATTCCACCTTGTATGCAACAAAACGTTTATAAAAAAATATCCCTAAAAATAATTTATAATAAAAATTTTCTCTCAAAAAATATATATTTTTCCTTAAAAGAAAAATCAAAATTAAATATGAAATCAATAATTAATTAGCCAAATACGTTGAAGCAATTGATAGGGATTTGTAATTTGAAATATTTGTCACAAATTCAATCTTGCATTTATGTATTAAATTCTCGACAAAATGAAAATGATTTTCAAAATAAGTTCAATACTTTGTATGATATATAAAAATACATTATTATGTATGATCCAAATAAATATTTGTACAATATATGAAATAGCATTAATATATTGCGGATTTTATATTGCAGATTATAAATAGTAAATCATAAAACTATTTAACACTTACTGCAGTAACATCGATTGCATTAATTGCCAATTTTGAATTTAAAAGAAAAAAACTAATCGACTTGTTTTAACATCATAAGTTTTACTATGTAGACCTGGAACTAAAAGATTTAAGAAGTTACATACAAAAATTTGACCCGAGTCGTATTATAATTTACACATTTTTATTATTAGGAAATATTTAATTTTGAAATTAATCATAAGCTTTACCAAATAAATTTGGAACTAAAAAAATTAAGACCAAAACGATTTATAAAAACTTGGCGTGCTCGGGTCATATTATAATTCACATCCTCTTTAAAAATTGCTGTGGGATCGTGAATTGGCGTTTGCATTGTTGTCGCTTTATTCCGTTTGTGATTGGCCGTCTCGATTTCGCGATGTGATCGATCTCGCGATGATTGCGTGACGAGTCAGGTGGCACTCATTTGACAGTTCGAAAAAATAGCAAATGAATTTTTTAGTAATTATGTTATGCTATAAATATTTTGAAGAAAAAAATAATTTGTATAAAAATTATCGAGGGAGAGATAATACTAGAGAATGGAAAATAATATGAAAAGATAAAGTAATATGAAAAGATAAAGGAACAGAGAAAATATATATGCGGTTTGTATGTATGTTTGTATGCATCTATGTATGTGTGTGTGTAGATAAAGGAACAGAGAAAATATATATGCGGTTTGTATGTATGTTTGTATGCATCTATGTATGTGTGTGTGTAGATAAAGGAACAGAGAAAATATATATGCGGTTTGTATGTATGGTCGTATGCATCTATGTATGTGTGTGTAAATTTTATAAATAAATACAACTTACTTATACAAACTTTATTGCGTGCAAAATATATTTTTTTTTAGAGTAAAAAACAGATTATAATTGCAAATTCTATAAATTTAACTGTATTTATACGAACATTTTATTGCAAAATATAAACTTTTTCAAACATAAATTTTTCTAACATAGATAAAACGCAATAATAATTATATTGTAATCTTACAACAGTATTTTATATTGTAATATAGATTTTTCTAACATAGATAAAACGCAATAATAATTATATTGTAATCTTACAACAGTATTTTATATTGTAATATAGATTTTTCTAACATAGATAAAACGCAATAATAATTATATTGTAATCTTACAACAGTATTTTATATTATAATATAGATTTTTTAACATAGATAAAACGCAGGAATAATTATATTGTAATCTTACAGGAGTATTCTATATTGTAATATTATACTTTAAATTAAAAATAAATTTCAATTTATTTGTAATTATCGCGGTTACTTCTTTTTGTACTGTTTTTCGACTCTTGTGGATAATTTCAATTTGTAAAAAAAATTATTATAAATATTAATTTTACATTAATAATTTAAATCAATGTTAAAATGTAGTTGTACATTTCAGCTCAATTTCGAGACACGTCCATATTGTCCTTCACTTGCTGCTCACGCATTAACAACCGCCATCAAGCATGCTGAACACGTTATTAAGGCACGCGGCACTTCTGTTCAAGAGTGTCAGCATTGTTTTGTATTTTTTGTAAATATATAGAGTATCTACTTTAATTTATTTAAAAACAAACAAAACCTGCAATTAATTTGAGTTTTATATTAAAAAAAATTTAATATTTTATTAAAATTAGCATATAGAGTATTTATTTTAATTTATTCAAAAAAACCTGCAATTAATTTAAATTTTGTTTTAACAAAAAAAGTTTAATATTTTATTTTTAATATATAAAATTAAGATTAGTAAATTAACCTATTTTATTTCATTTACATTAATAAACAACTTTCTTAAAAAAAGTGATTAACTTACCGAATGTTTTTTAAGAAATTGGATGATATCCGTCTAAAGTTTTTAAAAATGGCATCTTTTCTTCATTAACTAATTTAACATTGTTTATTGAAGAAACTGAGAGATATGGGGGTTTGTCTTCAGATATTCGCATTCTTCCTGTTATTTTGATTTTTGAACCATAAGTAAATTCATCTTTAAATTCTCCGTCATTTGTTATTAAAACACATAGTTTGTAATAACCATCTGTGATTGCTCCAACATAAAAATTATTATTTGATGGTTTTTCAAAAACCATTTGAATATAATGTATCATTTCTGCAAATACATTAAAATATTTTAATAATTAATTTGGATAATTTGTAATTTCTTTAATAGCAAATTACCTATTATATTATTATTATTATTACCTATTATTACACCATTCTTTGCTCTAGCATGACGCATTTGTATTAATGAAATTTCTTCAATTTGTCGTGGAATTTTATAAATTCCCAATGGTATGACAATGGTATAAGTTCGAATTAGCAACTCAAACGGAAAAGATGCATTATGTAAAAACTCTTTTTTTACAGGAATTTTAGGTACTACATTTTGTGAAGTATAAACCTGTAACTCAGTAAATTTTTTAAATTATAACAATCTTAGAAAAATTGATATGTGATAATGTTATTAAAGTTAATACTATATACTCTTGATTATTTACTAAAATGATATTTTTGATATTATTGTTAAATTAAATTTTCATAAATCTTTGCATAAATATGGCTTTTGTCAAAAACTATGTACTTCTCACATATTTTTTCTTTATTATTTATTTATATCTCTTTTATTTTTTTTTCATCCAGATAGAAAAGCATGTAAAAAAATTTTAGTATCTTTTTAATTTTAAAATATAAAATATAATATATCATATTAGAATTTTAAATTTTGAAGCCATTTTAAATTTAATTATAATATGTAGTAATCTACATAAAATTAACACCTAAAATAAATGCTAATATAATTATAGTATTAGCAAAAATTATCTTAGCACATTTATTCGTGAATATATTTTAGAAACTAAGTTTGTACTTGTGAAAATTGTTATAGCATAAAATTATACAATTATTATTGAAGTCTTCTTAAATGAAAATTTCGAAAAAGAAATTTGAAGATTTTATCTCGGAAATAGAGCATTTTAGAGAAAAATGTTTCAGATAAAAGCTGCATGATTTCTAGGGATATATAAGGTGTCATTGATTTGATCTTGCATAGTTGTTTGTAAGTCATATAAGGTCGTGATGATTTTTTTAAATGGAACACACTATTTTTGATTGCATATTCTTGCAGCTTATTTCGAGAGAGCTTTTCAAAATACTATGATAAAATATTTTTTTCATTTAATGATTTTCGATTATAAGGCTTCAAAATTGCAGTATTTTTAACATAAAATACAAAATATCTTGTAATATACATGACCTTCAAACGATTATCCAAGTATCGGTGTGGGGCTAAATAGCTCAGTGGTAAGAGCAGTTTTTCGCCCGGCAAGCGAAAGACTCGGGTCCGATTCCCGATTCAGCGACTTCGCCCCGATATTTTTCTTGTCTACATCTCTTCAGGGGGGTAAAGAGGGTTTTATAGAATTCTCAAAAATGAGAATCTATATTTTGGTTTATACACCAAGTAAAATATTTGTATATATGCCTTGTGCACGTTAAAAATTTTTCGCGAACAATTAATGTTTAAGAAATTTACGCACTACCATCCTCGTTTGGCTCTTATTCGCTCGTTTCTTAAGTATTGTGTTATTAATTACATAGAGCCGAATTCTTTATCAATTTATTTTTCTCTAAAATGCTCTGTTTCTGAGATAAAAGAGGTGTACGGATGGTCTCAGACTTTCTGTACATTGTATATTATTATATTATAAAATTATTTCTAAATAATTTTCTTTAAAATTATCTAAAATATTTATTAACTTATAATTAGAAAATTCTTTTTAAGAAAAAATGTACATTTTGCAGAATCATATTATGGCATTTATTACCAAACTAAGACTTTTCTATCTAAGTGTTATATAATAATATATAAAATTATTTTTTTTTATATTTTTATTTTATCTATTTACTTTTCATTGAAATCATAAAAGTAATTTGACTAGAATTAAAAACATACTATCGATACCAATTTAGTATATGCGATAAAGCGCTAACGAAATATAAATTGCTAAATTTTGGTATCAATTTAATATATACAATACATCAAAAAAGAAGTGCTAACATTAATTTTAATTATTTTAATTTCAAATTAAAATTATTAAAAGAGTTCTGACTCTAACGAAGAAGCTGATACAATCAATAAGCTCATTATAGTGTTGTTGTTAACATTTATATCTATCTTATTATTTATCGTTATTATTTGTTATATTTATTTTTATTGTCAATAAATAATAAAGAATTAATAATAAATTATTAATATTAAGTAGATTTATAGTAATTATATATGTATATATATATATATATATATATATATATATATATATATTTGTGTGTGTGTGTATAAATAAATATCTTACCCGTTCTGTTTTAGTTATTAAGCTTGCATATTTAAAAGCCAAATTATTCCAAGCAGTGACTTGTATAGTGGTTTCACCGGTACTTAAAATAAAGTTAAAAAGATCCCATTTCTTGTCATTCTTCTCGTATGATTTTATTTGAAAGATTGAACTCACATAACCTGTTATTTCACTGTAAAATAAAAAATATATTTTATAATATTTAAAATACAAAGCTTATTTGAGTAAAATTAATGTATCTAAATTAAAAATCGTGTGTATATGTGCGCGTGTACGTGCATACATGAAATTATTCAATCCTGATTTTGACGCGTAATTTTCTTAAGCAATATCTAAAACGATTTTTTTATAAATAAATTATAAAATTATAAATTATAAAATTTGTATCAAATGTATGTGTGTGCTTTATAGTTTTAATCGATTCTATATAATATATACTTATTCTTTATAATTAATATGTGATTATTAATAAAATAAAAAGTTGTTTATTTACAAAGTTGTATCGTTTTCAACAATATCCTCTAAAATTTCCTTGTGTGTAAATAAATCTGAATCGGTAATTTCCTTTAAGATCATGTTCTCGTTTTTTGCAATGTCTTTTTTTTCCTGTGTTGAAGTCATTTTTATTTTCGTATTTTATTTTATTAATTATGCAAATAATTGTTTTTTATCTCAACTACTGCAACAATATGATCAATATGCAATAATTAAACTTTGATGTTAACTTTTGTATTAATTTAAACTTTTTATGAGCACAACTAATATCTCGTATTATTTGTAGGTTACTACATTTATATGTTTTTTTAGAAAACAAAAGATATAAAACAAAAAAGAAATTTTACTTTTTCTGGAAAAAAAAGTTAAAACAAATATATATTAATGGATTCTGAAGAATGTATCGTAATAAAAAGTAATTGAAATTTAATTTTAATTCTGCAAAATGTGACAATATTTATATTAACTAAAAAGCAAGATTGTGTGCAAAAATTATGTACATTTTTTGAATTGCTAAATTTTTATTTCGTTTATTTAGATCGAAAAAGTTTGTTTCTAAAAGAGAATCATTAAAATATTTTAATTTATAAGGATGTTTAGTATCTATGTTTAAGATATTTAGATAGGAATTTAACAAAAACAAATTGTTGTTACATATGTTTAAAGATTTATAAAAAAATCTGAAGTCAATGAAACAATCAAAAGTTATAAGGAATTTAATTTTCAACAAAACATTTCATTGCATTGAAAAATAATTAAAATCGATAGCTAGAATTATTAAAACAAAAATTAGGAATTAGATTAAAACAAAAGTGCAATTTGAATATAAAAAAGACATACTACATTTCATTAAATAATTTTGACTAAATATTCAATTATATAATATATTAATATAATGGGGAGAGGAAAAAATGGCGATCGTTGGGGTGACAGGTGTGGAGGTGTGGGCCAAAAGAAAAAGGAAAAGAGGATGGTTGGAAGAGGAGATGGGAGCTGAAAGTTGAGGAGGAGGTGGAGTTACACTGGGGAATTGGAAGGATGTGGAGGCAGAGATGGAGAGGAAAAGGTCAGAGAGTTTTTTGAAAGAGAAAAGTAGACGAAAAGTGCTGAGTTGGATATGAAGGATGGTGGGAGAGGCGGGAAGAGAGATGGGGAGGGAGAGTGAAGATGGCGTTGGAGGCAGAAAGAAGGAGTGAGAGGAGTGGCGGAGACGGAGAGTGGAGATGGCGCCAGAGGCTGGAGGAAGAATGCGAGCGGCAGATAGATGGCTCTAGGAGTGAGAAGAATGAAGCAGGGGTAGTAAGATCGATGCGTAGATCGATGAGGGGAGTTATAGTGGTCGAAATAGACAGTGAGAATTGACAGGGGCATAATGAGAAATGGATAGGAAGACAGAAGGTGGAGAGTTGGTGGAGGAGGTGAGAGAGTTGAGGAAAGTGATGGTGGAAATGGTGCCGGTGTTAAGGAGGATGGTGAGGGGGATGGAGAGGAGAGGGGAAGCCGGTCGTGAGCACATGGGAGAGGAGGTTAGAAAGGAGAAGAGAGAGGAGAGGAAGGAGAAAGGAGAGAGAAGGAAGAGAGAAGAGGAAGAGAGGAAGGTAGGAAGGCGGAGGAGTCAAGGAAAGGGAAAGGGAAGACAACAGAGGGGAGAAGGGAGATAAGAGAGAAGAGAGGGGAAGGAAGCGGAGTGGAAGAAGAAAGGAGAGAGAAGGATGTGAAGGTGGAGGAGCCAAGGATAGGGAAAGGGAAGACATCAGAGGGGAGAAAGGAGACAGGAGAGAAGAAAGGGTGAGAGATGGAAGGAGAGTGGAAGACGATGAGAAGAGGAACAAACGGAAGGAGGGGGGGAAGCACGGAAGAGGAACAGAAGAGAAGGAAGAAAAGGGGAAGGCACAGGAGAGAAGGGGGAAAGGAAAGAAACGGGAAGAGGGGAAGAGGATGAAAGAGGTAGGAGAGAGGGAGGAGGAGAGGGGGGCAGAGAAGGAAAGGGAGAGTGGAGGAGAAGAGAGTTCAGAGGACAGAGAGAGAGAAGAAGAATGGTGGAAGATGGTGGAAGAGGAACAGGAGGAGAGAAGGAAGAAGAGGAAGGCGGAGGTGGGAGGAGGAGAGGAGAAAGAAGTGGTTTTAGGTGGGGAGGGCAAGAGGACAGCCGGGGAGGACGCCTGGAGGAAGTTTGAAGAAAAAAGGGAAAGAGTGAGGAGGGAAAGAGAAAGGAAGGAGTTAGAGAGAAAGGAAAGGGAGAGAGAGGAGGAGGCGGAGAAGAGGAGGGAAAGAAGGAGGAACGTAGTGTGGAGAGGTGTAGAGGGGGGCAGCGCGGAGGAAAGGAAGAGGGTGATAGAGGGGATAGTGAAGGAGGAACTGGAGAGAAAGGTAGAGATTAGGGGGGTTCGGGAAAGGAGAGGGAGCGCGGGAATGGTTTTGATAACAAGTATGGAGAGGGTGAGGGACAAGAAGGATTTGTTGGAAAGAGGATGGGAAATAAGGAGGAATTGGGGGGTGGGGATAGACGAAGATTTGTCAATGGAGGAAAGGAGGGTAAGATGGAAATTGGTTGAAAGGGCTAGGACGGAGAGGGCAAGGGGAAGGATAGTAGTGACGACGAACAGAAAGATTTGGATTGACGGAAAGGCTTGGGGGTGGGATTTGTTGGGAGAGGAGTGGTATGAGGAGACAGAGGAGACAGAGGAGGAGAGTGATGGATAGAAGGAAGGGGTGAGAGGGAAAGAGGGGAAGAAGGTAGAAAGTGGAGAGGAGGAAAGGAAGAGGAGGAAGGGGGTAAGAGTAGGGTCAAATGGGAGAGAATAGGGAGAGAGGGAAAAAGAAAAGGTAGGGAAAGGAGGAGAGAGGGCGGAAGGGAATGGAAGGAAGGGGAGGATAGGGGGAGGAGTCGATAACTGCTATGGTTTACAAGAATTTCTGTCCTTTTGATTTATTTGATTTTACAGTTAGTTCCGAGGCAGGAGAGATAAAGGAAAGGAAAAGATGAAGAAGGAGAGGAACGGATGTGAGAAAAGAAGAGAGGCAGGACGGAGGAAGCATAAACAGGAGAAGGAGAGAAGAGAGATTGATGGATGGATAGAGAAAAGGAAAGAAAGGAAGCATGGTGTGGAAGAAGAAGGGACAGAAGGCAGGAGGAAGAAAAAGGGGGAAGGGGAAGGAAGAACAAGGAGGGGGAGGGTGCGTAGGGAGGGCGAGGGAATGTAGTTTGTAATGGTCGCACAAGAGCCAGGCCGGGGAGGATTAAAGTATATGGTTGTAAGGGGTCGGGTACGCTCCCCGAAAAAGCGCCATGGTGTAAGGGTTTGAGTACGTTCCTGAAAAACGCCTCCCTTTAAACCCCTAGGGGAAATAAAGTATCT
This sequence comes from Camponotus vicinus, assembly GCF_025532165.1. NCBI lineage: Eukaryota > Metazoa > Arthropoda > Insecta > Hymenoptera > Formicidae > Camponotus > Camponotus vicinus. The sequence goes on from NW_028141977.1 coordinate 6,908,550, forward strand.
ATATCTATCTATCTATCTAATATATTAATATAATATATTTATATAATATATCAATTATATTATATATTATAAAAATATATATTTACCTTGTAAAATAGATTACTCCTATAAAATTGCTGTAAGATTACTTTTTATGTTTTGATTACTCCTATAAATAAAATATTAAAATTAATAATTTAATTTTTCTTAAAATAGAAGTATGTTATATTTTTCTTGTTTGTGTACTTTATTATATAATATATAATTCAAAACTAATGTGTAACTTGTTGAAAAAAAAGATTTAAAAGAAAAAGTTAAAAGAAAAGTTATTAAACAAAAAATTGAGAAGAAAACTTAAATGCATGTATAGATACATTAATGTTAATTTTAAAATTAAATTATAATTTTAACTAATAGTTAATAAATATTTTACTGTCAAATTTACGGAAATATTCAAAGTGAAATAAAATTAATAAGTAAACAATCAAAGATAAAAAAGAAGAAGAAAGAAAATAGAATAAAAGAATATACCATAATGTCATTTTCGGATTTTCTTTTCCTTTTCGGAAGAAATACTGCCTTCGAAAGTTCCTCATCGGTAGTAATACCTGGTATGATTTTTATATCTGATACATTCTCAACAAGCAAAAAATTTGGCATTCTATCAATTTTCAGAATTCCAGATATTTGAAGCTTTGTTTTTACTTTAAATTTATTTAAAACATTACGATCTTTACATCGTATTTCAAACCGAAATTTTCCGATTCCTACTGATGAAATATAAGTAATTTCTCCAAATGTATCTTTAGTAAAATTGTGTTTTAAAAAAGCTTCCAAAGTCACTATAATTAGAATAAAAATTAAATAAGAAAAAGGATATACAACTAATTATTTTGATAAAAATTAAAACATTTTTTCAGTTCTATTGTTGACATATTTGTATATGTATTATATTTAATTAATAAATTTGTTTTAATAGAAATGTGTTAAACTAAACTTTACATTTACATAGTACATCTTTTAAAAAAAATTATACTTACCATACTTCGTTGGAGAATTTAAAATATTTTGAATATCAATTAATGTATAAGATTGCATTTCCTCTGAATTTCGAATTTTTCTAATAACATTTACGATTGTATAATCTTTTATTGTTAAATCCATTATCACATTTCCCAAACTTGTAGAATGAGGCTGAAAAAAAGCTCCGGATATATGTATTACCTATAATAATAATAAAAACATTTTTGTAAAATATTATTTATTTAAAAAACAGTTTTATATTACTTAAAATAATTAAATCCCCTGTTTAATTCAAGGTTAAAAGTAAGATTTTTTTATTCATAACTTAATAACTAGACATCATGAATATAAAACAAAGTGGAAATTAAAGAAGAAGCTTTTCTTTCGCAATTCTCTAACTTTAATTTCCATTGTGGTTTATACATATGATGCTTGATTATTAAATAATTATAAAAAATGTCATTCTGAGTTAGACTTGGATTAAATAAAAAAAAATTGTGTAGATGAATTAGAACCAGAGTACACACTTTTGCATAACATATAACACATATGCATAAGAAAATTGATTGTTCCAAAAGCAACTACATAAAGAATTCAACCAAAATGCAAGTGTGTTTTGGCCTTTAAAGTAATTAAATATTTTTTTATTATTAAAACTAAACAATTTAAAAAAATTTTTATAAATTATTTTATAAAAATAAAATTAAATTCTATAACAATTAGTACTTTTACTTTTTATTCAATAACAAATTAAAGTAAAACATTATTATCATAATTTGTATATTAATTTATAGTAAATATTTATAATAAAACATAATTTTAATTTTATGACAAAAACTTACGAATGATGTTTGGAAGTTATGTATTACTCTATTTATATTATCGCCCCATATAGTAAGTTGTACTTTCCAGTCAATATTATTTGTTAAAAACACTCGGCAACGTTCAACATTACCGTTTTTAGTTTTTACAGTAATTTTGCCATCGACTCGTTCCACCATAGCGATAAAACATCTGAAAATACATATAAAAATAATTAACACTTTATATTTGTTATAATATTATTTGTATTTATAATATATATGTATTATAATTAATATTACATATTTGTATTAAAAAATAAGAAATTAATAAAAAATTAAATAAAACTTTTAATGTGTTTTTTATATATCAGCTTAATTATATGACATTGCGCAATAACTTATTTTATTATAAATTCTTCATTCATAACTATTATAATTTTACAAATATAATAATAATATTAACTTTATGAGAACAAATTTATAAATATGAAGTTAAAAATTAAAAAAACAATTTTTTGTGATAATACTTACACTGTGCCATCATTAGGTAGCATAACTTCAAAAAGTTCCCTCGGTGAGACACATAATGTAGGAGTATTACACAAATCATAATAAATGTCTGAATCACTGTCCATGTTTGAAATTTTATTTTACAATTTTGTTGTATTTGTTGTGCCGGGAGTGGCACGGGATGTGGGGTAGCCGGGAGATTCCAAAGGATGTCACGGACCGTCGTGTAGTTGTATACTTTTATTATTTCTTTTATTATAAAATCGTTTATTTTTAACTGGATTTGTATACAATTTGGTTTAATTATATCTTATTTCGTAATCCTTCTCAGGAGTTTCGAGTTTCTTTCCGTCGCCTCTTCCTTCGTTCCGTTAGATTTTTAAGTGTTATAGTAACTAGCCCAGATTCGCACTCTTTATCAATTGACTTTTTATTAACGACTGTCCGCCGCGAACCCGCGGTGGACGGTTTTTAACACCTCATTTTAGGGGTGTTTTGGAGGGGATCGCCTAGCGACATGACCATATATGGTCATGGAAGATTTTCGTGGCGGTCAAGTCCAAGTGCAAACGAAGGAGGTTCAAAGTCGAATCCCTTCGTTGGCATTTTCACGTTTCCGGCGAACTCGCGCATGGTTCGCTGAGGTAGCGGTTTTACGCGGTTCGCGAACATTCTATCGCATCTAAAGCGTATAAAATTTATTAATGGTAAAATAAAATAATTAGTTACAGTCTTTCGGACTGTAACATATTAGATAAATAAAACGCCAAAATATAGTAAATATTGTAATTTCGTATTTATATTTTGTTTTATAAAAGTACAACCAGATGCACTTCTATTATTTGTAGGTTACTATAGCGTTCCCTTTTAGAAAAAAGATTCTGATATAAAACAAAACAAGAAACATTTGCTTTTCCTGAAAAAAAAAGAAAGTTAAAACAAATAAAAATTAATGGATTTTTAAGGATACATGTACACTCAGTTATAGAAATACTTCAACATATGAATTGAAAACTAAACTTTTGAAATTTTACATTCTTGAGTAATATCTATAAAAAATAATTTTTTTATTATAAAATTATCAATATTATATAATATATATAGTGTATGTTATCGATAATGTAGAAAAAAAGAAAAATAGTATTAACTTAAATATACCTAATTGTCCGAAAATCATAAAAATCATCCCAGTTAAAAATTCGCATAAACAAATATCCATTGTTCGACGTTATAAAAATCTTAGAATTCAGAATTAACGGGCGTCGAGAAGCTTCTCGAAATCTCTATTTGTCAAGAAAAACTCGATCGTTCCCGTTATCTCTCATTTTTTCAACTCATAAGAAACGCGTGTCATAAACGTTCACAATAACAAAGCAACCGTCGACAAAATCAGGGAGGCGTATGGGCATGCGCGCCCATACGTCACGATCAGCTGATTGCCAATCAGCTGATAGAAAAAGGTTGCGCGCATGACAATTAAAGAATTGTCAACGTCAGGCCTCATCGGCGGCCAATTGTACGCGGCGCCGTGAGGTCACCGCTAAAGTACAAAATTTATTGGGCCACGTCGCAACGGGCTCAAAATTCCGCTCGCCTTATAACGGGCACCGCACGCGAGCACGACGAAGTCTCGTACTTTTCGCTGAACCGCATCTTTTGTTAAACCGCTGATTAAAACCGCTATTTCGCTATACGACCGCTTATTCACTCGGACTTCCGCTTTCTTCTTTAATAATACGAAAATCGAACCGCCTATAACGATCGATATTCCGCTTTGACTACGATTAACCGCTTTTGTAAAACCGCAATCACTGCACTGAACACCTTTTTTATTCTTGACTGTAATAAACGTCTGTTTTGAGTGTGAACGTGGCGCGCACTTTTTCACTGAAAGACCTTCCGTTCCTGTCGTCGCACTGTCGGATTCCGCTCGCGAACATTTTATAGCGTTCCCTTTTAGAAAAAAAGATTCTGATATAAAACAAAACAAGAAACATTTGCTTTTCCTGAAAAAAAAAGAAAGTTAAAACAAATAAAAATTAATGGATTTTTAAGGATACATGTACACTCAGTTATAGAAATACTTCAACATATGAATTGAAAACTAAACTTTTGAAATTTTACATTCTTGAGTAATATCTATAAAAAATAATTTTTTTATTATAAAATTATCAATATTATATAATATATATAGTGTATGTTATCGATAATGTAGAAAAAAAAGAAAAATAGTATTAACTTAAATATACATAATATATAAATATATTTAATTTTTAAATATTTATAAAAAATATTTTTGATATATATTTTTCCTTATATTTTCTATACTTTTTTATATTTTTTACATATGTATGTATATTATAGGAATATCATTTTATTATTTTTTATTATATTTCTTGTCTGAAATATATTGCTAAAATGATACTTTTTTAATACAATATTAAAAATATATTTATAATATTTTTAATATTAAAAACAAATACACTTTAATGTAAACAATGCATTAAAATTAATAATTACACATATCTTTTAAATTTCTTCTATTGCTGTACTGGACCAATTTGTAGAACTTAAAATCGATTCAAATTAATGTAGAATTATCCAGACAAAAATCTAATTAATTAATCGTAATTGTCAACATAGACATTATTTTTTAAATTGTAGTAAAAACAATAACAAAAGTACTGTCAAAACTATGAATAAGAAGCAACATTTTTCATTATAATTTTGACTATAACTTCTTTAATCAAATTTCATATGTAATTTTGTATTAAATTTTATATAAAACTTTAATTGAATTCTATATAATTAATAAGAAATGAGAAAAATATACAAAAATAACAATAATACTATTCTGATAATTCAATATTATGTGTAAAATACAGTTTCAATAAAGAAAATCTATAAATAAGTTTTTATTTAATATATATTATTATTCAAACATTGTTTGGAAATTGCATAAAATAACTTTTGTCAAAAGTTGTGTACTTTATCCATTCTTTTTAAATCAGCATAGTCAATAATATGCAAAATTTTTTTAAATTCTATATATTTTTTTTATATTTACTTGTTTTTCATTAAAATCATGAAAGTATAATTTGGCTACTAAAATTTAAAATATGATATAATAACATCAATTCAGCATATGCAATGACATATGAAGTGCTAATAGAATTTGAATTGATAAATTTTGATATTTTTTTAGTATATACATTATATATAACTTTGTATCCTCGAGAGGAATCAATATACTGTACATTATATATAAAAAGGTACTGCTTCTTATTTTAATTATATTAACTTTAAATTAAAATTATTAGAAAACATTTTGATTCTAAATAAGAAAGAAGCTGATAAAATTGATATTATGCTCGATACATAGTATCATTGTATTGTATATATACATATATAGATATGTTTCTTACCAGTTTTGTCTTATTTATTATTGCATATATATTGCATATTTGAGAGCTAAATTACATATTCCAACCAATTATTTGTACAGTGGCTTCACTATTAAATTGTAAAAAATTTTAAAAATCCAATTTCTTGTTATTCTTTTCAAATAATTTTATTTGAAAAATTAAAGTCATGTAACTTGTCATTTTCCTATAATGTGAAAAATATATTTTTATTTTATTAAAATAAAAACCTGTTGTTTGAGTAAAATTAACGCATCTAAATTAAAAATTGTGCATGTGTGAGTGTATGTGAGTATGTGTATGTGTGTGCGAAATGACAATAATTCACAATTTAGTATATGCGATACATATGAAATTATGAAGTTCTAATAGAACCTGAATTAATAAATTTTAATATCTTTTTAGTATTAACTTTATATATATATATATATACAGGGTGAGCCATTTTAATTAACGCACGCAATTATTTCGGAAACAAAGCATTTTAGAGAAAAATGTTTCAGATAAAAGTTTTATGGTTTCGAGGGGGCCATAAGATGGTATCATTGGTTTGACCTTGAAGAGTTATTTGAAGGTCACATGAAGGTCACTTTCAATTTCTTAAATGGAACCTACTATTTGTCATTGCATATTCTTGTAGCTTATCTCGAGAGCTTTCCAAAACACTATAATTAAGTACCTTTTCGTTAAGTACTTTTTGAGTTATGAGACTTGAAATAATTTCTTAATTTTACATAAACCGTAAAATATCTTATAAAATATTCATTTTTCGATTATCTTATCTTAATACTTTTATGTACAAAATAATGAGAGGAATCAATTGGTGTAAAGAAAACACATAGTTGTTTTTAAGAAAAAATATGGAATTGTTAATTGCAAATTATATATTTTTTCTTCAAAACAACTATGTGTTTTCTTTACACCAGTTGATTCCTCTCATTATTTTGTACGTAAAAGTATTAAGGTAAGATAATCGAAAAATGAATATTTTACAAGATATTTTACGGTTTATGTAAAATTAAGAAATTATTTCAAGCCTCATAACTCAAAAAGTACTTAACGAAAAGATACCTAATTATAGTGTTTTGGAAAGCTCTCGAGATAAGCTACAAGAATATGCAATGACAAATAGTAGGTTCCATTTAAGAAATTGAAGGTGACCTTCATGTGACCTTCAAATAACTCTTCAAGGTCAAACCAATGATACCATCTTATGGCCCCCTCGAAACCATAAAACTTTTGTCTGAAACATTTTTCTCTAAAATGCTTTGTTTCCGAAATAATTGCGTGCGTTAATTAAAATGGCTCACCCTGTATATATATAAAGCTATTGCTTATTTTAATTATATTAACTTTGAATTAAAATAATTAAAAAACATTCTGATTCTAAAGCAGAAGCTAAAATTGATATTATGCTAGATATATACATCAATGTTATTACTTATTATATTTATTTGTGTTAATAAACAATAAAAGATTAACGTTAAATTATTTAATAATATTCAATAGATTTGTAGAATTGTATATGTATATATATATATATATATATATATATATATGTATACATATACAATTCTACAAATCTATTGAATATATTTATTATTGAATATTATTAAATAATTTAACGTTAATCTTTTATTGTTTATTAACACAAATAAATATAATAAGTAATAACATTGATGTACATATCTAGCATAATATCAATTTTAGCTTCTGCTTTAGAATCAGAATGTTTTTATATACAGGGTGATTCTAAATAACTTTATGCTTTTGCAAAAACATAATCTTGACCGAATTCTAAGACGATTTTTCCTTTGGCAAAATTTCGTCCGAAGCTTAGTTTTTGAATTATTAAAGGAAGTAGTTAACGTATGACGGGTCGAATACAAGAGGCAGGCAAGGGTGGCGCGATTCATCGTCAGACGCGGGTGCTTACGCGGGGCGCCTGCTGCGATCAGCTGGTCGCTATACACATACAGACACACATGCGAACACATACATTCTCGCTCTGTCTGTCTGTCTATCTGTCTCTCTCTCTCTCTCTCTCTTATTCGCTCACTCACCGTAATTTTTTTTTTTTTTTTACGAGAGAGGGGAAAATGCATTTTATGCATACCCACCGGTCGATCCAGTGAGTTAATGTGGGACTCGAGTACCAAGTCGAATTACCAACTCGGTACTCCCTACCCACTAAAAACCCCTCTCTTTTCACGAATTTCCTTTGACACACTGTCCCTCTGACTTCCCGAGATCTGTTTTCACATAACGTCAAAAAATAGTTATCATTACCTTGTTCGATGACTTTTGATGTATTGCTGTAATTGCTTGAAGAAGAAATGAATTTTCCGATAGATCGTACGTTCTCAAATTTAACGTAGATATCACGTTGCAAAAGACAAGAAATCCACAATAAATTATTAACTGAAAGTTTTTCTTCTTTCATGAACTGTATTCTTTTATAAACTTTAACGTAATCACATTTATTTACTCACTCGATGAGACGAGAAATTTACTAATGACTCTATCACTAATCACTATTAATCACTGTCGAATAATAACTGTTGGCGATTAAAAATCACTCGATGAAAGAAACACGCGCGCACACGTTACTACACGACGCAACGACGCGACAATGCGACGATAATTACTCGGCGACTGCAAGCAGTTTTTTGTCATGGTAGGTTGCGGTAGGTTAAGGTACTACTGGCGCTATCGAACGCGATCATGTGTTCGATTGAAGAATGCGGTAAACATAATAAACATTTAACATATTAATATTATTATTATCATGAATGTGTGTGATATCCATACATCGTATGATATCTATTTAAAAATTAATTAGATTAAATGTCTTTTTAAAATATTTATTACTTTTACTATTATCTTAAATAAATATTTAATATTAATATTTTATATGATAATAGTAATAAATAAAAGTAATAAATATTTTAGTGGGTAGGGAGTACCGAGTTGGTAATTCGACTTGGTACTCGAGTCCCACATAACTCACTGGATCGACCGGTGGATATGCATAAAATGCATTTTCCCCTCTCTCGTAAAAAAAAAAAAAAAAATTACAGGTGAGTGAGCGAATGAGAGAGAGAGAGAGAGAGACAGACAGACAGACAGACAGAGAGAGAATGTATGTGTTCGCATGTGTGTCTGTATGTGTATAGCGACCAGCTGATCGCAGCAGGCGCCCCGCGTAAGCACCCGCGTCTGACGGTGAATCGCGCCACCCTCTTGCCTGCCTCTTGTATTCGACCCGTCATATGTTAACTACTTCCTTTAATAATTCAAAAACTAAGCTTCGGACGAAGTTTTGTCAAAGGAAAAATCGTCTTAGAATTCGGTCAAGATTATGTTTTTGCAAAAGCATAAAGTTATTTAGAATCACCCTGTATATATAAACATTCTGATTCTAAAGCAGAAGCTAAAATTGATATTATGCTAGATATGTACATCAATGTTATTATTTATTATATTTCTTTGTGTTAATAAACAATAAAAGATTAACATTAAATTATTTAATAATATTCAATAATAAATATATTCAATAGATTTGTAGAATTGTATATGTATACATATATATATATATATATATATATATATATATATACATATACAATTCTACAAATCTATTGAATATTATTAAATAATTTAACGTTAATCTTTTATTGTTTATTAACACAAATAAATATAATAAGTAATAACATTGATGTACATATCTAGCATAATATCAATTTTAGCTTCTGCTTTAGAATCAGAATGTTTTTTAATTATTTTAATTCAAAGTTAATATAATTAAAATAAGCAATAGCTTTATATATATACAGGGTGAGCCATTTTAATTAACGCATGCAATTATTTCGGAAACAAAGCATTTTAGAGAAAAATGTTTCAGACAAAAGTTTTATGGTTTCGAGGGGGCCATAAGATGGTATCATTGGTTTGACCTTGAAGAGTTATTTGAAGGTCACATGAAGGTCACCTTCAATTTCTTAAATGGAACCTACTATTTGTCATTGCATATTCTTGTAGCTTATCTCGAGAGCTTTCCAAAACACTATAATTAAGTATCTTTTCCTTAAGTACTTTTTGAGTTATGAGGCTTGAAATAATTTCTTAATTTTACATAAACCGTAAAATATCTTGTAAAATATTCATTTTTCGATTATCTTACCTTAATACTTTTACGTACAAAATAATGAGAGGAATCAACTGGTGTAAAGAAAACACATAGTTGTTTTGAAGAAAAAATATGTAATTTGCAATTAACAATTCCATATTTTTTCTTATAAACAACTATGTGTTTTCTTTACACCAATTGATTCCTCTCATTATTTTGTACATAAAAGTATTAAGATAAGATAATCGAAAAATGAATATTTTGCAAGATATTTTACGGTTTATGTAAAATTAAGAAATTATTTCAAGCCTCATAACTCAAAAAGTACTTAACGAAAAGGTACTTAATTATAGTGTTTTGGAAAGCTCTCGAGATAAGCTACAATACTTTTACTATTATCTTAAATAAATATTTAATATTAATATTTTATATGATAATAGTAAAAGTAATAAATATTTTAGTGGGTAGGGAGTACCGAGTTGGTAATTCGACTTGGTACTCGAGTCCCACATTAACTCACTGGATCGACCGGTGGGTATGCATAAAATGCATTTTCCCCTCTCTCGTAAAAAAAAAAAAAAAATTACAGGTGAGTGAGCGAATAAGAGAGAGAGAGAGAGAGACAGACAGACAGACAGACAGAGCGAGAATGTATGTGTTCGCATGTGTGTCTGTATGTGTATAGCGACCAGCTGATCGCAGCAGGCGCCCCGCGTAAGCACCCGCGTCTGACGATGAATCGCGCCACCCTTGCCTGCCTCTTGTATTCGACCCGTCATACGTTAACTACTTCCTTTAATAATTCAAAAACTAAGCTTCGGACGAAATTTTGCCAAAGGAAAAATCGTCTTAGAATTCGGTCAAGATTATGTTTTTGCAAAAGCATAAAGTTATTTAGAATCACCCTGTATATATATATATATATATATATATATATATATATACATACATACATACATACATACATATGTATATATATATATGTATGTGAACCGTATATTATGAGGACCGACACTAACACATATATTTTTTTGTATACATAGATATACATCAATATGTAGATAAGTATATCAATAAAATTTTTTATTGATTGATTGATATCTTTATTCGTCCCCTTGGGGATTGAAGGCGCTTTTTCGAGGAGCGTACCCGAACCTCTTACACACCTTTCGCAGCAAAAGAGTACAAAATCACGCAAACCAAAATAAACAGAAATAAACAGAAAGGAAATCACAAGAAAATATAATATAAAATAAAAAATAACAGTAAAAATAAAAATAAAAATAAATACAATATAATACAATAAACCAAAGTGAAAATAAAGATAAAGGAAAACGGAGAAAAATAAAAATAAATCAAAATTAAACTAAAAATAAAATAAAAATAAAAATAAAAATAATCACGAGCATACAGCATCAACCAAGCACCTATGCTGTGATTCGCCGCGCAGAGAAGACACCGCCTGTCCAACAACCGCTCTCTTTTCTTACTACTAGCTTATAACTACCCTCGGCTTACGTCTGCCTCACATTCTATCTTACAAACTACCCTATCTAACCTAACCAAGAGAGAGAGAGATCTATCCCTAACTTTTCGACTTCCGATTCCACATACTCCGCATATTCTCCTTCACTCCACATACACCCCTCCATTCACCACACCCTCTCCTTCCACCTCTCCTCCACACTCCCCCCTCTCCTCTCTTTCACTCTCTATCTCCCTCATCCACCATTCCCCTTCCCCATCCTGACTCAAGATCTCTTCCATTCTTTCCCACCAATTCCCCTCTTTTCCTCCTCCTCTGCATTCTCCCAGTACATGTTCCCCTGTCTCCTCACCCCCTCCACACCGCCTACACTTCCTTCTTTCTTCCGATTCCCAATATCTCGCCCCTCTCATCTCGTTATTCAACCTAAATCTTATCACCCTCCTCCATCTACTCTCCCCCCATCCCTTTTCCAGATATGCTGGTATTCCCTCTTCCTTCACCTCCCCATACCATCTATTGTACCTTGAATCTCTAATCTTTTCCCAGCTTTCCTCCTTTTGCATCTCTCTGTCCCTCTGTTCCCACCCATCATATACTTCTTCTCCCCTCCCTCTTTTCTCCTCCATCCCTTTCACTTCTTTTCCCCTGTCCTCAAAAAATTTCCTCCTCTCCTCTTCCCACCCTGTCATTTCCCCTCCCTCTCGTATCTTCCTCTTTATTTCCTCAAAACATCTCCTCGCTAGGCCTCCGCCTCTCCCTTCTTCCAGTTTCTTTTCAAACCCTACTGCCCTTTTCCCTGTCCCTATCCTAAACTTCTCCTTCCCAGTCTCCTCCCTTACCATATACCCCGGTGTGCACCAATCCACTAACGTCCACCTAATCCATCTTTCCTGCATTGCCTCCACCTCTTTCCATTCCCTCCACCCCCATATTTCTGCACCGAACTCCATTACCGTTCCTACCAACCTCTCACACAGCCAAATTCTTCTTTTCCAATCGCCCGTAAACCTCCTTTTACCTATCCCCCACACCTGTCTTATCACCGCCCCTGCCTTCCTTACCCTGTCACGTGCTCCTCCTGTCCTCCGTACCTTTGCATCTTATATCCTAAATATGTGAATTCCTTCACCTCCTCTATCTCTTTCCCCTTCCATCTCCACTTTGCCGCCTTCCTCCTCCCTCCTCCTTTCCTAAACCTCATAACTTTCGTTTTCCCCACATTCACCTCTAACCTTTTCCTATCCATATACCCCTCTAATTTCCCTAACATGTGTGCCATCCCCTCTTCATTTTCTGACAACAGCACCATGTCATCCGCATATGCCAGACAATATATTTTTTCCTCTCCTAGTTTCACCCCACCCCATCCTCCCCTTCTCAACACCTCCTCCACATCCGCTAAAACTAGGTTGAATAAATACGGACTCATTGGACATCCCTGCCTCACTCCTCTTGCTGTCCAAAATTCTCTCCTATTTTCTCTCCTACCTTCACTCTACTCCTTGTCTCCCTATACACCTCTTCTATCCTACTCCTTAATCCTTCCCTAACCCCTCTCCCCTTCATTGCTTCCATTAACACCTCCCTGTCCACCGAGTCAAACGCCGCCTTTAGATCCACAAACGTCGCAACCACCATTCCACCTTTCCGCTTTAACTGCCTATTCACCAAAAAATTCAAAACATAAATATTGTCTATTACACCCATCCCCTTTCTAAAACCTGTCTGATTCTGTGGCACCATGTCTTTTTCCTCCATCTCTTCCTTCAACCTCTCTGTTAACACTCCCACATACACTTTGTACAGCGTTGGCATCAACGTTACCCCTCTATAGTCCTCTACCTTCACTCCTGCCCCCTTTTTCACTAAAGGAACAATTATTCCATCCTTCCACTGCTCCGGCCAGCCTTCTCCCTTCCAGACCCTGTTACAGAAACCCCAGATCCACTCCTCTATCCTTTCTCCCCCACACTTCCATACCTCGTTTGGCACCCCATCCGCCCCCGCCGCCTTCCCCTTTTTCAACTTCTCCAAAACATACCTTACCTCACCTCTTCTCAGATCCTCTTCTCCATCCTCTGCCCTCCTTCCCTTCCCTCCTTTTAACACTCTACCTTTTACCCCTCCTAACAACTTCATAAAGTACTCTCTCCATTCTTTCCCTTCTATCCCCTCGTTGATCCCCTTTCTCCTTTTCCTCTCCTTATTAACTATCCCCCATACCTCCCCTTCCGTCCTTACTTCCTGCGCCTCCTTAATCCATCTCTCGTTTTCCTCCCCTCTTTTCCTTTTACATAACAACTTGTATTCCGCTCTCTCCTTCCTATACCTTTCCCCCTCCCCACCCCTTTTCCTCCACTCTCTTAATGTTCTCCTCACTTCTCTCCTTTTACCCTCACATTCTTCATCCCACCATCCTGCCCTTTTCCTCCTCCCACTTTCTCTTTCCCCCTCCTTCAATTTCTCTCCTATCTTCCCTATCTTCCTTTCCAACTCTTCATCAACGCCCTTGTCACCCATTAGTTCCCAGTCTACCTCCTCTCTTATTTTTTCCCCTCCTCTTATTGTCCATCTCCCACCCCTTCTTTCTTTACTTCCCCACTCTCTCTCCTTTGCCCTTCCTCCTTTCTTTTCCAAAAATACTACCAATGGATGATGATCCGACTCCACGCTGTCCCCCACTTCCATCCTCACCACCCTTTTCCTTATCTTTTCCTCCCCTACCACATAATCAATCACTGATTCTCCCCTTCCCCCCGTATATGTAAATTCCCCCTCTTCGTCCCCTTCTACCGTTCCGTTCAGGATTCCCCATCCCCTCTTTTCTAGTCCCCCTATCAATTTCCTTCCTTCTTCATTAACCTTCCCATCTTTTGATTTTCTTACTATTCCTTCCTCCTCTCCCTCTTCTATACCTCCTCCCAACCTCCCCGTCCTCGCGTTAAAGTCACCCCCTATTATTGTCCATTTACTATCCTCTTGCTCCTCCAGCCATCCCTCCATCGCTTCTAGCTTTTCCTTCATATCTCCCTTCACATACACTCCTACTATCCTCCATCTTTCTTCGCCCACCCATGCCTCTACTGCCAACACCCCCTCCTCTTTTTCCTCTACTTCGATAACCGAGGTTACTCCCCCCTCCTCTTTTACTCCAATAATTATCCCCCCCATCGGTCTTCCTTTTTTACTCCTTTTCTTCGCTAATTGTCTCTCTCACCTATAACCTTTTGGTAACATCCGCTTTACCCTGTCCCAATCTTTCCCATCAACCCAAGTTTCCACCATCACAACTACCTCCCATCTCTTAATTTCTTTCCAAAACCTTTCCTCCTTATTCCTTACCCCCGCTACATTCCAGAAGCCTACTCTCCACCCCTCTTTTCCTCTACCCACTTTCCTCCCTCCCTCACCTTTTCTTTCCCCCTCTCCCCTATCCTTTTCCCTCTCTTTCTTCTTCGTTTTCCTTCCCCCTCCATCTCTATTCTCCCCCTCATATCCTATTCTTACATCTTCATCTCCCCATTCACTGCCTCTCCTTTCCCCTTATCCATTTCTTCTCCTCTTAACTCCCCCTTCCAGTTTCTAAGCCTGCCCTCCTCTTCGTCCCATCTCCACCAACACTCATTAATTCTGATTTTTCCGTACCCTGTCCATACTCTATTGCCTTTTTTCCTTTCTTCCTCCGCTATTTCCCCAATTCTCCATTTCATCCTTCTCTCACCCCATGTTAGATCATCTTTTATTCTGATCTTTTTCCCCTTTAGTTCCTTCTTTTTCTCCATCACCTGCCTCTTCTGCTCCCTGCTCCCTAGTCTTACCACTACCATTTCCCCCTCCCCGCCCTCCTTCCCCCTAATCCTCCTAATCCACTTAATCTCTACCTCCGCCCCTATTGCCTCAAACACTTTCATCACTCTCACCTCCAGATCTCCTGTTCCCTCCTCCAATCTACGAATCACTATGTTGTTCCTCCTTTCCTCTCTTTCCTTTAGTTCTATCTTCCTACCAATTCCCTTCATCTTATCTACTGTCACTTCATCCAGGCCTACGCATTCTCTTATCCTCCCCACCCCCACTCCCTCTGCTATTTTCTCCCTTTCCCCCAATCTGGTTTCTAACTCTTTTATTTTTCTTTCCATGGTCTCAATTTTATGCCCTATCTCCTTCTTTTCCTCTCTCCACTCCTTATCCCTTTGTAATATCTCTAGCCTCAAATTCCTAAACTCCTCACAAAATCTCTCCATCATTTTTTCCCCCATCTCATTTATCATTTTACCTATTTCCTCCTTCTCCAACCACTCCCCTCTTCCCGCAATCTCTCCGACCTTCTACTCCTCCTAAACGTCCACTCATCTTCCTCCTTTTCCTCATCTCCTGACCCCTCCCTTTTCCTCTTCAAGAAGTCCTCAATACATCCTGTACTACCTCTCCTTTCCTTGCCCAGCTCCTCTATCTTCTTTGGCCTTCCTACTTTTTTCTTTCCCTCTTCCCCTGCCGACCTTCTCTCCTCACCCTCTTTTAACTTTCCCTCTCTACTGTCGTTCTCCATCTCTTTTCCGTTCCTCACTATTCAAATCCTATTACTACCTAGAACTATCTTCCGCTATCCTACCTTGCTTCTTACAGACTCTATGGCCTGAGCGCGCTGTCCCCGCCGACAGCACCTTCCCTAGTGTCTTTCCTAGTGACTCTACACCTGCCTTCTACTCTCTGCACCCTTGTTCTACACTCCCGTCGCCACGTGCCACCCTAACTCCTAACCTCACTGCCTCTTTCCCTTTGTATTTTCTCTTCAACTTTCACTCCCCTTCCCTCCACTTTCTCCTTCGCCACTCCTCTCTTTCTTCCTCGCAGCCTACGCCACACTCTCAGATTCTCCTCTCACTCTAACCGCTACTCTCTCGCAATTCACTGACCGCACACTCTCATACCTGTCACTCACACACTCTCCGGAATCGGAAGCCCAATAAAATTTTATATATGTATATTATTATTTCGAAGTTATTAAGCATTTTTGTTTTTACATAGTGATCGTATATACTGAGGACCAATACTTTCTTTCATTATAAAATAAAATATAGGTTATAATTTAAAATCTTCTATGTATACATAGTATCTTTAATACAAATTAGTGTTTCTGATTACAAAATTATCTAAATATATATTATTAAAAGTGGAATATTATCAAAAATAAAAACATATATATATCGTTTATTGTGAAGCTCAATAATATTCTCATTATACCCATTGTAGTTATTTTTCAAAATTTTGATGTGCTCGAGTTGTATTTTTTCTTTATTCATATATTTTTACCACACTATGTAGAGAATACAATTTGTATTTTACATTTTGTATTTTAGAAAATAGTTTGAAACTAAGCGTATGAATACGATTCGAATACGTCTGAATTTTATATGTCATTTTGATCTTAACCCTTGTAGTTTAGAGCTAAATTGGCATAGTTTTCTTGATATAGGCGTATTTTTTTATCTTTATAAGAATTTTTTTTTAGTAGGAAACTAAAAAACATTTTACTTTAACCCATTCAGACCTGAATTTTTTCTGGTAATGTAAAAAATTATATATTATTATTATTATTATTATTATTATTTTATTATTATTTATTATTATTTTTTTATTATTATTTTTATTATTATTTAGTCCACCGAGAGATCGCAGGGAAACTAATTCTAAAAAATAACTATTTCACATGATTTTAAAGTTTTTGTGCATAATTATGTACATAGGGTCTGAATGGGTTAATATATATTAATTTATCATACTGCAAAGAGGCGGGCATGTGTTTTGCAATAAAGCGATGGCAGATAACATAAGTTTGCGAGAGTCAGTTATAAAAAGCAGAATAGATGAATCTGATAGATTTTTTGACGCTGAAAACGAATCTGGCCACAGAATTTCCCCAGCACGTCAGGTTTCTGAGTAATTTGTCGTTAAATTCGAAAATGGTTATTTTAACAAATTTTGTAAATTTATCTATGGAAAATTATTAAATTTATATTTGGAAAAATCTCATTTTTTAAAATATTTATACCAATGACATCGTATAGTATTAGTCTTCACCTTTCAAATCCATTTTTGATTGTCGATGGACGACTTTTTTCGTTGAGAGATAACAAATTGAATTTTAAGATTTTTCAAAGTATAAGAGTACATTCAATTTACATTGTACATCAGTATTTTTTCATATGATTATGTAATTCAATCCAAATTCAGTTGCAAAATTAGTTTAGAGTATATTAGTTTAGAGAGAATAGTTTAGGTTTTTGTCTTAAATGATAAAATGAGTGTAAAGAGACAACTAGGGTAAGACTGAACTACATAATTATATAAAAAAACACTGTTCATTTTCATTGAACGTATTAAATTACTGTAAGTAAATACATAAATGTAGGTACTCTTTGTATAATGTGAATTAAATGTACTCCCACGCTTTAAAAAATTCTTAAATTTCAATTTGGTATCAGGGAAAAAAGTCAGAGCGGGAAAAACCAAAATTGATTTTGAAGGTAAATATTAGTACTTTATAATAAAATTGATGCTAATGCTAATAAAAAATTGCTATAGATTTTATAGTTATAGATTTTTATATAGATTTTATAGATTTTATAATCGAAAACGGCATTTTTGCATTTTTAGATTAGGAAAATCTCGAAATCCTGACGTACTAGAACAATTCTATGGCCAGATTCAGATTTAGCGTCGAAAATTATGTTAGAAATCACTATTCCAGTTCTTATTTCTATTAAAAGTAAATTTCGCCTGTAATGATTGGCATTAAAATCTTTTCAAACGACAATTTGTCAGGTTATCAAAATGATACAATTCTAGAAATCGTTATTTTAAGCCATTTAAATTATTTACGTTTGATGTAGAAATGTGTATAAATTGTGTGTTAAAATCTATTCCTACGTAATATCTCTTGATATATTAAATTGTACGAAAAAAATAATTATCAAATTTTATCATATGTAAATTATAACAAATTAGATTGGATGCAATATGTAAAATACAAAAATTAAAAAATCCTCGAAATGGTACTCATAATATACAAAACTCGATAAATAAATTGTAAGGTCAACATAATATACTTTACATATAAAATATTATTAGGTTCTCATGACGCTTGGTCTACATAATATACAATTATTCAATGAAAGTGTTCTCACAATATACGTTTCATATATGTATGTATATTTTACTAGATATTTTATGGTTTATGTAAAAATTAAGAAATTATTTCAAACCTCATAACTCGAAAAGTACTCGATGAAAAAATACTTTATTATGGTGTTTTAAAAAGCTCTCGTGGTAAGCTACAAGATTTTTTTTTGGGAAGAGATTGCCCTGACACCCTGTATATTATTTGCAATTACAAGACTTACAAGATTTATACAAGAGTTACTATAATTGTTAGACGAATTGTAAAGAAAAATATTATGTTGTAGTATTTTTAATTTATACCTATGACATTTTCACAATTACATAAAATCTGTTTCACGCATTTATATTATTTCAGGTTTTACATTAAGTCCGTAATTCCATATTATTTGTAGAATAATGTAACTGCTTAAGCATTACATTTTACATTATACATATAATGTTGTATATATGTACAATTAATTATAAATAATTTTAAATAATCTTTTCTTTTCTTCAACAATCAACGATAATTAGTTTCTTGTTTGCAATATATCGAAACTTTCATGTGTGATAAGGAATTTATCCATTAAAAAATTTCTGCACACATTTTATAAAAGACACACAGATTTGTGTACTTATAATATTTAAAAATAAAGATGAAGCATTATATTTCTATTAAAAAATATTTCTGATTTAGACTAACCTAAACCTAAACAACATCACATATTTAATATTACAATGTTACATATTTACAATATTATATACACTCACGACAAAAAAAAGCGACACATTTAAAATTTGAGAAAAAATCATGAAATTTCAAATGACGATAACTTCGTAAATAATAAAGATAGGAAGGTCTATAATAAATGAAAATGAGAAACTTGGAATCTTTACTTTAAGAATCAATTCATTTCAATGTTAGAGAGAATAATTTAGTGAGATAAATTTATTGAAAATAGCTGACAAAACGAGAGGCATTCAAAATTGAAAAATAATGGTCCGAGTTTGTCACGGTACATGGCGTGAGTCAAATGTCGCAGCTCAATAGGAAAAAGCATATGATAGTACAGTTTCCTCTTTGAAATGCTTTTTTCATTTCGATGCGATGATTTTTCGCAGAGAGATATTCGCATTTAAAGTAAAAAGCTGTCTTCTTATTCAAATATTTATGTCGGTCTTTAATAGTGTCTTGTCAGTGCTAATGGTAAAAAACAATATATTCCAAAAAAATTACTTCTTTTTATTTATTTTAAACTCATCGATTTACTTTTTATACTTTATCTTTTTATTAACGTAAATTTTATTATAAATGTTATAAAAATTGAAAGCATTACAGCAAAGAAATAATTTAAGAAATTACGATCACTGTTATAAATTATTTAAAGTAATAATTTAAGAAATCAAAAATTAAGAAATTTTTTTTACGCAATCATTCTTATAAATTTGAAAATAATTTTTTACATTTTATACAATATAATAAAAAAGATTATAATTAATATCTAAAAGCTTTAAAAGTTATTACTAAACGACAAAACTTATGCAATATTTATGTAAAAATTTAATCAAATAATCTTTTAGTCATGTAGAATAATTTATAAATACGAAATATTATAAATATGAACTTCCTATAAAGATGATAATCAAATATATTTATTTTATAATTAATATGGTTCTCAAAAATTATTTATATTTGTGCAATTTTTAAAATTATCGAAAAAATACTATCGCACAAATGAGGATTTCAAGCTCTTTAGGTATAAATTAAAAAACATTTTATTTTAATACATATCGATCTATCACACTACAAAAAGACGGACATGTGTTTTGCAATAAAACGATAGCAGATAATGATTCACGTTAAAATCTTTTCAAACGAGAATTTATCAAGTTATCAAAAAGATACAATTCCAGAAATCGCCATTTAAATTATTTACGTCTGATATAGAAATGTGCATAAATCGTCAATTAAAATCTATTCCTAATATTTTTTTCATGTATTAAATTAAATTTTATCATATGCAAATTATAACAAATTAGATTGGATGGACATTGCAGTATATAAAACACAAAAATTAAGAAATCTTTGTAATGTACATTTCGTATGATACTCATATATGATACTCATATACAGGGTGTTTCATTTTAATCGCCCCAGGCAAATATCTCGAAAAATATGGAAATTATGAAAAAAAGTTTCGGACAAAAGTTGTATAGTTTTGAGGGGGCCATAAGATAGTAACATTGGTTTGACCTTGAACAGTCATTTGAAGGTCACATAAAGGTCACCTTAAATTTCTTAAATGGAACATCCTATATATTATTGCATATTCTTGTAGCTTATCTCGAGAGCTTTCCAAAACACTATAATTAAGTACCTTTTCGTTAAGTACTTTTTGAGTTATGAGGCTTGAAATAATTTCTTAATTTTACATAAACCGTAAAATATCTTGTAAAATATTCATTTTTCGATTATCTTACCTTAATACTTTTATGTACAAAATAATGAGAGGAATCAATTGGTGTAAAGAAAACACATAGTTGTTTCGAAGAAAAAATATGTAATTTGCAATTAACAATTCCATATTTTTTCTTAAAAACAACTATGTGTTTTCTTTACACCAATTGATTCCTCTCATTATTTTCTACATAAAAGTATTAAGGTAAGATAATCGAAAAATGAATATTTTACAAGATATTTTACGGTTTATGTAAAATTAAGAAATTAGTTCAAGCCTTATAACTCAATAAGTACTTAAGGGAAAAATATTTTCTTATAGTGTTTTGGAAAGCTCTCGAGATAAGCTACAAGAATATGCAATAAAAAATTGGAGTTTCCATTTACAGAATTCAAGGTGACCTTTACGTGACCTTGACAACACTCATCAAGGTCATACTGATATCACCATGTAATGCGTTACTTGAAACCTTACAACTTTTGTCTGAAATATTTTTGTCTGCCGCGCTCAGTTTTTGAGATATTCGGCTGATACGGGTGGTCTGCGACACCTTGCATACATATATGATATACAATGTACAGGGTGTTTCAGACCATTTGTCCATTCCTTTTATTTTGAAAAGGGATGGTATTAGGAATTTGGAACAAACATGTTTACCAAAAAAATTTTTGAGTTGCCTTTGGTGTCCGATATTTCCGGAAGTTTTCCATAAATAAAAGGAGTGTACAATTGGTCTGAAACACTCTGTATATAACATGTCCCAGTAACTCTATTCATCTGAAATATCTCCACTATTTTTAGAGATAAAAAAATATTAAATTAGTAATAAAAGCTCTCTTAAATTAATAAAATAAATGATTAAGATAGGCATGGAGAGCTGAAGATCATTATTAATAACGAGTTGTACAGATTAAAAAGACCAATAGAAAACATTAATAGTTAAAACTTCAATTTAATAAAACAATGATGTTTAGACAATTTAAAAGCGGACGTTTCGACTTGTATTTAAGTCATCTTCAGCGCATATTATTCTCGGAAAGTATACAAATGTTGTACGCAATGAACATGTATATAAATTTATAAATCGCAGTAAAACGGCAGGGAGATCATCTTACGGTTAGACCCATGGAGGAAACGGACACTACAAATTTAGGTTAATAAGCCCAAATTTGTGTGGTTCTAATGGACGTTTGTCAACCACCAGATCATTAGCCGGACTAAAATTAAGTGCACTCGTATACAGTTGATTCAAGAAATTACATTAACATGAGACAATAACCGGTGAACAGAATTAAAATTAAAAATAATAAAATTAAATTAAATAAATACAAATTAAGAAATTGTTGCACTTATCAGTGATTTACATCAAATTAACAATGTAAAGTTTAATGAGTAAAGAGTAACTTACAATATCATGATGAATATGGATAATTTATATGTCATTGGAAAACTTTATGAACTATATACGAATACCAATCTAATAATCCCTTAAAAGCTATATGTTACTTCCTTCATCGAAGGTACAAATATAAATGATAGATAAACGATCATTATACTGGTATAAATTTTTCTGTGTATGACCTTAAGCATCGGGAAGTTTGTTTATTATTTCATTGTATATGTCAGGAAAGCATTCTGTGTCTGTTTGTGAATTTAAGCCGTTACGTTGTTGTTTACATGTATTATGATAAAAAGTCAATAGTGGGCCACACTGTTTATTAAAAAATGATAGACAAATATATTCCGGGATGTAGTTCAATATTTGTTGCGTAGTGGTATAGATATGATCATAATTATATTTAATGATTTTATATGAGTCACTAATTTCAAATTTTAAACTTTACATTGTTAATTTGATGTAAATCACTGATAAGTGCAACAATTTCTTAATTTGTATTTATTTAATTTAATTTTATTATTTTTAATTTTAATTCTGTTCACCGGTTATTGTCTCATGTTAATGTAATTTCTTGAATCAACTGTATACGAGTGCACTTAATTTTAGTCCGGCTAATGATCTGGTGGTTGACAAACGTCCATTAGAACCACACAAATTTGGGCTTATTAACCTAAATTTGTAGTGTCAGTTTCCTCCATGGGTCTAACCGTAAGATGATCTCCCTGCCGTTTTACTGCGATTTATAAATTTATATACATGTTCATTGCGTACAACATTTGTATACTTTCCGAGAATAATATGCGCTGAAGATGACTTAAATACAAGTCGAAACGTCCGCTTTTAAATTGTCTAAACATCATTGTTTTATTAAATTGAAGTTTTAACTATTAATGTTTTCTACTGGTCTTTTTAATCTGTACAACTCGTTATTAATAATGATCTTCAGCTCTCCATGCCTATCTTAATCATTTATTTTATTAATTTAAGAGAGCTTTTATTACTAATTTAATTTTAATACGCTAGGCTGAAAATATGCGTTACTGCAATAACTTTTTAGTTACATTAAATTACATTATGGTCTTAAACCCTTCAAATTGCTTAAATTTTGGATTAAAATTCGCAGAGATATTATTGTAAATAAGCAAAGGATTAGATTTCTACGTAACTGCCAACATCATCATGTTCTCCCATCACATATCGAAAACATACTAGGTAAAGTTGATTTGAACTTGAAAAATTGTAATTCTGTGTATGACTTTAAAAAGATTAGGAAGGAGTTCTTAAAAAAGATATTAAAAATTGAAATTAGTGACTCATATAAAATCATTAAATATAATTATGATCATATCTATACCACTACGCAACAAATATTGAACTACATCCCGGAATATATTTGTCTATCATTTTTTAGTAAACAGTGTGGCCCACTATTGACTTTTTATCATAATACATGTAAACGACAACGTAACGGCTTAAATTCACAAACAGACACAGAATGCTTTCCTGACATATACAATGAAATAATAAACAAACTTCCCGATGCTTAAGGTCATACACAGAAAAATTTATACCAGTATAATGATCGTTTATCTATCATTTATATTTGTACCTTCGATGAAGGAAGTAACATATAGCTTTTAAAGGATTATTAGATTGGTATTCGTATATAGTTCATAAAGTTTTCCAATGACATATAAATTATCCATATTCATCATGATATTGTAAGTTACTCTTTACTCATTAAACTTTACATTGTTAATTTGATGTAAATCACTGATAAGTGCAACAATTTCTTAATTTGTATTTATTTAATTTAATTTTATTATTTTTAATTTTAATTCTGTTCACCGGTTATTGTCTCATGTTAATGTAATTTCTTGAATCAACTGTATACGAGTGCACTTAATTTTAGTCCGGCTAATGATCTGGTGGTTGACAAACGTCCATTAGAACCACACAAATTTGGGCTTATTAACCTAAATTTGTAGTGTCTGTTTCCTCCATGGGTCTAACCGTAAGATGATCTCCCTGCCGTTTTACTGCGATTTATAAATTTATATACATGTTCATTGCGTACAACATTTGTATACTTTCCGAGAATAATATGCGCTGAAGATGACTTAAATACAAGTCGAAACGTCCGCTTTTAAATTGTCTAAACATCATTGTTTTATTAAATTGAAGTTTTAACTATTAATGTTTTCTACTGGTCTTTTTAATCTGTACAACTCGTTATTAATAATGATCTTCAGCTCTCCATGCCTATCTTAAACATTTATTTTAAAAAAATATTGTAATTGCAAAAATTGTACGATATCAAGAGAGCTATAATATATTAGTAACAATTTATCTATAAATGAATCTATAGAAGATATTTCTGAGATGTTAAGATCACTTTGACTTTTTTAAATGGAACTACCATAATTTTTTTACATAAGTTGATTTCTTGTAATATTTGGCGTAAAAAATTGTTAAAGTGAAAGTGTTGAAAAATGAATGGTTTACAAGATATTTTATGCATCATTCTGTAACATTTTGATAAAAAATATAAACATAATATATTCATTTTTCGAATATCTTATCTTAATAACATTCTGCACAGAATAGTGATATTATGATTTCCAAGGTATTCAAATTTGACTACAGATTTTTGTTAACTATTTGTGTACTATTTGGAATAAAGTTCAAGAATAGTAAAAGTCGCTATAGTTTCGGAGATGAACTTTTTTTGTCGTAATATTTGAAAAGCGTCATAACATTACTCTCTTCAAAAGTCAATGACTTTGACATATGTCAAGACTTTTAAAGGATCGAGATATTGTGATTAATTGTTGCTCATTTGTTAAAAAGTTATTGACAAAAGAAGTTTATTAAATAAAATGTAATTTTTCTGATATTTTGAAAAAACACTTTTTAGTGCAAAATGAGGACTATGTTTCTATACTTCGACATCAAATATGTTATTTCTTAATAAAAAATAAATATTTCTTAAATGTATATAGTTGCAACAATAAAAGGTTTAAATCTTCGAAATTATAAATGATAGCAATTTTTACCATTCTTGATTTTTTACTCCAAATTGTTTCGTTTTTGCTTTAACAAAAATCCATAATCAAATCATTGTCTCAGAAATCGTAATCATCCCTAAAAATGAAATAAATTGATTTAAATCAATTGATGTAAGAAAACATAGTTATTTAAAAACAATATGCAGTTACACAATACAAATTAAAAATTTTTTTTAATCAGAAGAGTATGTTTCTCTTGCACTAATTAATTTAGCTCATTATTTTATATAAAAAATTATTAAGATGATTATCGAAAAATGAGTATATTACGAGATATTTTATATTTTTTGTCAAAATGCAATAGAATGATGCATAATATATCTCGTAAACCATTCATTTTTCTACTCTAAAAAAATTTGTCGATCAGCAAATTGACCAATCACAGACAAATATTCTCACAAAGTATAGTAAGGATGCTTGACTATGATTGGCTGGTCATCTTACAACGGATTATGATTAAAAATTTTTTATACAGTGGCCTTAAAGCAGTGCACCTGCCTTAAATTTTTCCGCATTATCTATTGCACTGTAAAAAGGAAATGTGTTGTATTAAAACGAAAATAGAAATCGATTTGCATTAGAACCTTTTCACTCGACAATTTTTCGAGTTATCAAAAAGATACTATTCCATAAATTGCTATTTCAAGCCATTTAAATTATTTATGTCTGATGTAAAAATGTATTATAAATTGTTTGTCCAAATTTTTTTCTTATGTATCTCTTCATGCGCATTAAATTGCATGAAATGGTAAATAACCATAAAATTTTTTATATGTAAATTATAACAAATTAGATTGGATGGCCGCAATATATAAAACACAAAAATTAAGAAGTCCTCGTAATATACGTTCTATATAATTATAAAAATGGTACTCATAATATACAATAGTCAGAAAAAAATTGTGGGGCCCGGTAGACATAATATACGTTACGTATAAAATATTATGAGGTCCATCCTCATAATGACGTTTGGTCTACATAATATACAATTGTTCAATGAAAGTGACCTCATAATATACGATTCACATACATATATATGTATATGTATATATATATATATATATATATATATATATATATATGTATATGTATATGTATAAGTTCTTTTATCTGTTCTGTCTTATTTATTAAATTTGCATATTTGCATTTAAGGGCCAAATCAGTTAATCCAAGCATTTATTTGTACAGTATAGCTTCATTGTTACATATAGGAAAAAATTAAAGAAATCCCATTTTTTGTCATTCTTTTCGAAATAATTTTATGTGAAAAGTTAGAGTCATGCAACCAGTTATTTTCCTATACTTATGTGAAAGATATATTTTATTAAAATAAAAAGCCTGTTGAATAAAATTATTGTATCTAACAATAAATTAAAAATTAAGTGTATGTGTATGTGTGTGTTTGTACGAAGTAACAATTTATAATTTAGTATGCGATACATATTGTGTTAATAGAACTTAAATTAATAAGTTTTAGTATCTTTTTAGTATTTGCATTATAAATATATACAGGGTGTTCGGAAATTCAATCGACGAATTTTCAGAGATTGTCGGGGGCATCATAAGAATCATTTTTTTCAAATGAACCTGGGGTCGGAAACGTGTCATTACATCGCTACGGCATACGGAGTGTTCGAAAGAGTCGGGACCTCGAAATATCACAAAAAATAGAAGTTTTCCAAAAATTTGTTTCAAACAAAAGTTGTAGGGTGTAAAAAGGTCTATTTACTGACGCCATGTGTTTGACCTTGGATGGCGTCGCCAAGGTCACGACAAGGCCACCTTGAATTTTTGAAATGGAACCCTCTACTTTTTATTGTATATTCTTGTAGCCCTTCTCGAGACCTTTTCAAAACACTAATTTTACCAACTTTAAGTAAGCCGTTTCGAAGTTATTGAAGTTATAAAGTTTTTCCTGATAAGTCGATGACTGTAGTTATCGTATTATTATCCGCGAATGAAGGTAGAAGTGGTAAATGATGGTGGATCTACTTTTATAACTGACCGATGCATACGATATTTTGGGCCATTTTTTATTACAGACATTCGAGTAAATAAAAACCTTCATTTTTTTGTAGACTTGAGTTTGTATTCCAAACAGTACTGTTGTGCACTGTTGTTAAAGCACGTATCCGATTGAAATCCGATCATCATCTAGAAAATAAAGTATTTTATTTCTGATTTCTGATATTATTTCTTTCTGGATCAGCCACCGATCTTGCCTTCATCGGCTGGATCAGGCACCGATCTTGCCTTCATCGGCTGCCCTGGCGAAAATAAGAAACTTTATAAAGCGTTAACAACCGTTGAGTGAGGGTTTTCTGAGAGTTTATATGCTTTTCAAACTTTATAAGAGCATTTACATAACGCTGTTGGGTTTTGAATGCTTATCAAACGCTGCAGTGTTGCAATTTTTGTTCTACAAACTCTTTATATAATGTTACATGAAAGTTTTACAATGCTGAGGTAACATTTTTCAGAGTACGTTCAGTAAACGTTGATACATCTTCGTGTACAGAGTTTACTCAGACATTTCAAACGTTTACGTTTACGCTATAACGTACAAACGTCTTTTAAACGCTGCAGTGTTGCAATTTTTGTTCTACAAACTCTTTACTAATCGTTTTTAAACTCTCGACGAACTTCCACAAACGTTCATGTAAACGCCAAACAAACGTCTCATTTTTGCCAGGGTGAATCAGCCACCGATCTTGCCTTCATCGGCTGGATCAGGCACCGATCTTGCTTTCATCGGCTGGATGAGGCACCGATCTTGCCTTCATCGGCTGGATCAGCCACCGATCTTGCCTTCATCGGCTGGATCAAGCACCGATCTTGCCTTCATCGGCTGGATCAGCTACCGATCCTGCCTTCATCGGCTGGATCAGTCACCGATCTTGCCATGGTTGGCTAGATCATCTTCCAATCTGGGAATCGAATTTGTGTTTGGATCTCTTGCCTTCGTGGGCGAGACATCTTACCATCAAAAGCTCGATAACTTCGAAACGGCTTACTTAAAGTTGGTAAAATTAATGCTTTGAAAAGGTCTCGAGAAGGGCTACAAGAATATGCAATAAAAAGTGGAGGGTTCCATTTCAAAAATTCAAGGTGGCCTTGTCGTGACCTTGGCGACGCCATCCAAGGTCAAACACATGGCGCCAGTAAATAGACCTTTTTACACCCTACAACTTTTGTTTGAAACAATTTTTTGTAAAACTTCTATTTTTTGTGATATTTCGAGGTCCCGACTCTTTCGAACACTCCGTATGCCGTAGCGATGTAATGATACGTTTCCGACTCCCCGGTTCATTTGCAAAAAATGATTCTTATGGTGCCTCCGACAATCTCTGAAAATTTGTCGATTAAATCTCCGAACACCCTGTATATGTGTGTGTAACTTTTTTGAAAATACAATCTATGCAGCACAACTTGTTTTTTTCACACATAATCGAATTAACAAAAAAATATTATATGGAATCACATTTTTTAATCATATATACAGGGTGAGCCATTTTAATTAACGCACGCAATTATTTCGGAAACAAAGCATTTTAGAGAAAAATGTTTCAGACAAAAGTTTTATGGTTTGGAGGGGGCCATAAGATGGTATCATTGGTTTGACACTGAAGAGTCATTTGAAGGTTACGTGAAGGTCACTTCAATTTTTTTAAATGGAACACCCTATATATTTTTACACATTCTTGTAGCTTATCTCGAGAGCTTTCCAAAACACTATAATTAAGTACCTTTTCGTTAAGTACTTTTTGAGTTATGAGGCTTGAAATAATTTCTTAATTTTACATAAATCGTAAAATATCTTGTAAAATATTCATTTTTCGATTATCTTACCTTAATAATTTTACGTACAAAATAAGGAGAGGAATCAATTGGTGTAAAGAAAACACATAGTTGTTTTTAAGAAAAAATATGGAATTGTTAATTGCAAATTACATATTTTTTCTTAAAAACAACTATGTGTTTTTATCAATGACCGATTTTCGATCAATGATAATAAATAGTTAAAAATAAATAGGTGAAATAGATAAATAAATAAATAAATAGATAAAATAGTTAAATAAATATTTATTATTAATATTTTATATGATAATAGTAAAAGTAATAAATATTTTAAAAACACTTATTTAATCTAATTAATTTTTAAATAGATATCATACGATGTATGGATATCACACACATTCATGATAGTAATAATATTAATATGTTAAATGTTTATTATGTTTACCGCATTCTTCAATCGAACACATGATCGCGTTCGATAACGCCAGTAGTACCTTAACCTACCGCAACCTACCATGACAAAAAACTGCTTGCAGTCGCCGAGTAATTATCGTCGCATTGTCG